>NC_088243.1:79208741-79276241 GCF_036934945.1 Oncorhynchus masou masou
CAGCTAGCTAAGATAACTACAATTTTATGAAAAATAGTTACTTTTTCAAAAGCCTGTCTTTTTGGTTTGTTGCTTGTTTTGTCTTCTATTGAGTCTTGCGGTTTTCTTTTGATTTTTTCGATGTACTTCACTCTAAAAAAACATTTAAATCTCAATATATACAGGAGCTCATTTTTCAGCAGCTGCTCAATTTGGAACTTCGGAACCTCTCTCTCTCTCTCTCTCTTTATCTCTCTTTCCCTCTTTATCTCTCTTTCCCTCTTCCTCTCTCTTTCTTTATCTCTCTTTCCCTCTTTCTCTCTTTCTTCCCCCTCTCTCTCTTCCTCTTTCTCTCTCTCTTTATCTCTCTTTCCCTCTTTCTCTCTTTCTTTCCCCCTCTCTCTCTTCCTCTTTCTCTCTCTCTCTTTATCTCTCTTTCCCTCTTTCTCTCTCTCTTTCTTTCCCCCTCTCTCTCTCCCTCTTTCTCTCTCTCTCTTTATCTCTATTTCCCTTTTTCTATCTCTCTCTTTATCTCTCTTTCCCTCTTTCTCTCTCTTTTTCTCTCTTTCCCTCTTTCTCTCTCTTTCCCTCTTTCTCTGTCTTTCCCTCTTTCTCTCTCTTTCTTTCTCTCTCTTTCCCTCTTTCCCTCTCTTTATTTCTCTCTCTCTGACATTTCAGCTGGATGAAGTGTCTCTGCTGGCATTTATTCACTGATCCAGGGTGAACCAGCCCTATAGCTGTTGTGCTTTGTGTGTGTGTGTGTGCGTGTGCGTGTGTGTGTGTGTGTGTGTGTGTGTGTATGTGTGTGTGTGTGTGTGTGTGTGTGGGTTTGTCTGTCAGTCAGTGCACAAAGTATTTCTAAATTGCAGAGTGTCTGTGTGGAATGTCCGCTGTGTTTCCTCGTCATAACAACCTACTCATTTACACACACACACACACACACACACACACACACACACACACACACACACACACACACACACACACACACACACACACACACACACACACACACACACACACACACACACACACACACACACACACACACACACACACAGACACACACACAGACACATACACACACACATACACACACACACACACACAAACACACACACAACCGCCTTCCTTCCCTCCATCTCTCCCTCCTTCCACCCTAACCCCTTGGCGTGTCACCTCTGGCAGGCGTTAATTAGACGAAGTCATCGCCTGTCCCCACTGGCATTTATTGCACATTTAAATATTCGACACGACAGATGGTAAGAATGTCAAGTCCTGACACTGAGCACGCTGTATGTGTGTTTGGGTGTGTGTGTGGGTGTGTGTTTGGGTGTGTGTGTGTGACTCTGAGTTATTCATCCTTAGTCCTCTCCCTGTGTGTAGGCAGCAGAGAGACAAGGGGTCTGTCAGTAGTGTATTATTCTAATCATTCACTGCTGGTTCCTCTGCAAAGTTTGTCTGACCTACTGGGTGTTTATCACTGTTAGTTCTTAGATCACAGGTTGTGGGGCTGTACAAGCACTCTCTCTGTCTCTCTCTCCTATTCTATCTCACTCTCCTTCTCTCTTTCTGTCTCTCTTTCTCTAATTAATTAATTCATTCATTAGGCCCTAGTATATGCATTTCACATGACCGGGCAGGGACTCAGCCATGGGTGGGCTTGGGAGGGCATAGGCCCACCCACTGGGGAGCCAGGCCTAGCCATTCAGAATTAGTTTATCCCCACAAAAATATTTATTACAGACATAAATACTCCTCAGTTTCATCAGCTGTCCGGGTGGCTGGTCTCAGACAATCCTGCAGGTGAAAAAGCCGGACGTGGAGGTCCTGGGCTGGCGTGGGTTCACGGGGTCTGCAAATTCTCTAAAACGATGTTGGAGGCAAGGCGATCTATAGTAGAGAAATTAACCTTAAATTATCTGCCAACAGCTCTGGTGGACATACCTGCAGTCAGAATGCCAATTGCATGCTCCCTCAAAACTTGACGAATCTGTGGTATGGTTTTAATCGTGGTCTTTTACTGTCCCCAGCACAAGCTGGGGACAATCAGCTTTTCGATATGAAGTGGTTTAAGTAAAAATACTTTAAAGTACTACCTAACGTTTTTGGGGTATCTGTACTCTACTATTTATATTTTTGACAACTTTTACTTTTACTTCACTACATTCCTGAAGAAAATAATGTACTTTTTACTCCATACATTTTCCCTGACACGCGAAATTATTCATTACATTTTGAATGGCTAATAGGACAGACAAATTGTAAAATTCACGAACTTATCAAGAGAACATCCCAAGTCATCCCTACTGCCTCTGAACTGGCGGACTCACTAAACACAAATGCTTGATTTGTAAATTATGTCTGAGTGTTGGAGTGTGCCCCTGGCTATTGTGCTGTCTGGTATGCTAAATATAAGGATTTTGAAATTATTTCAACTTTTACTTATAACCTCTTACATCTATGGGTGCGCTATTTCATTTTTGGATGAAAAACGTTCCCGTTTTAAACAAGATATTTTGTCACAAAAAGATGCTCGACTATGCATATAATTGATAGCATTCGAAAGAAAACACTCTGACGTGTCCAGAAATACCAAGATATTCTCTGTGCGTGCCCTAGAACGTGAGCTTCAGGCAAAACTAAGATGAGATGGCATCCAGGAAATGACAAGGATTTTTGAGGCTCTGTTTTCCATTGTCTCCTTATATGGCTGTGAATGCGAGAGGAATGAGCCTGCCCTTTCTGTCGTTTCCCCAAGGTGTCTGCAGCATTGTGACATATTTGTAGGCAGATCATTGGAAGATTGACCATAAGAGACCACATTTACCAGGTGTCCGCCCGGTGTCCTGCGCCGAAATTGGTGCGCAAAAGTCACCTGCCAGTATTTTTCCATGGGATACAGAGAGGAAAGCAAGCTTCCACGAACTGCATATCAATGAAGAGATATGTGAAAAAACACGATATTATGTAGTTAATTCGGAAAAAGTTTTACGTTGTAGGTGACTGAATTTTCGGTTCGTTTCGGTAGCCAGACGCAATGTAGAAAACGGAACGATTTCTCCTACACACAGACGCTTTCAGGAAAAACTGCGCATTTGGTATGTAACTGAGAGTCTCCTCATTGAAAACATCAGAAGCTCTTCAAAGGTAAATGATTTTATTTATTTGGTTATCTGGTTTTTGTGAAAATGTTGCGTGCTAAATGCTACTCAAAATGCTATGCTAGCTTTGCATACTCTTACACAAATTAGTCAATTTCTATGGTTCAAAAGCATATTTTGAAAATCTGAGATGACAGTGTTGTTAAGAAAAGGCTAAGCTTGAGAGCAGACGCATTATTTTCATTTTATTTGCGATTTTCAGAAATCGTTAACGTTGCGTTATGCTAATGAGCCTGAGGCTTTAGTCACAAACCCGGATCCGGGATGGGGAGTTTCAAGAAGTTAATACTTAGGCATATTTTAGCAATTACATTTACTTTTTAAACTTAAGTATATATTTAAAACAAGTACTTTTAGACTTTTATATTTTACTGGGTGACTTTATATTAAGGTATCTTTACTTTTACTCAAGTATGACATTCGGGTACTTTTTCCTCCACTGTTGATATACCACACCTGTCAGGTGGATGGATTATCTTGGCAAAGGAGAAATGCTCACTAACAGGGATGTAAACATATTTGTGCACAATATTTTCGAGAAATAAGCTTTTTGTGTTTATTTCAGCTGAGGAAAAATGGGACCAACACTTCACTTGTTGCATTTATATTTTTGTTCAGTAGAGAACTCTCTCTCTCCCTCCTCTCTTCTCCCTCTCCCTCCTCCCTCTCCTCTTCTCCCTCCTCTCAACCCTCTTACTCTTACTCAGAGCTTATTCTCGTCTTGGCCTTGTTCTTCCTATCAGCCTCTCTGAGCTGCAGTGTAATTACCTAGTGTGTTTGCACCTTGGCTCTGCTGTGAAGCCCTCTCACCGCCACCGTGCATGTGTGCATGCGCATGCATGTGTGTATCAGCGACAGAGGATGAGTGTGAGTATAAGTGTCAACCCGGCCCTGCAGGCTAGAGGAGACTGAGAGAAGAAGGTAGGGAATGAGGGAGAGAGGGAGGCAGGGAGAGAGGGAGGAAAGAGGATAAGAGGAGACTGAGCAAAGAAGGGAGGGAATGAGGGAGAGAGGGAGGCAGGGAGAGAGGGAGGAAAGAGGATGAGAGGAGACTGAGTGAAGAAGAGAGGGAATGAGGGAGAGAGGGAGGCAGGGAGAGAGGGAGGAAAGAGGATGAGAGGAGACTGAGAGAAGAAGGGAGGGAATGAGGGAGGCAGGGAGAGAGGGAGGAAAGAGGATGAGAGGAGACTGAGAGAAGAAGGGAGGGAGAGAGGGAGGCAGGGAGAGAGGGAGGAAAGAGGATGAGAGGAGACTGAGTGAAGAAGGGAGAGAGGGAGGAAAGAGGATGAGAGGAGACTGAGCAAGGAAGGGAGAGAGGGAGGCAGGGAGAGAGGGAGGAAAGAGGATTAGAGAAGAAGGGAGGGAATGAGGGAGAGAGGGAGGCAGGGAGAGATGGAGGCAGGGAGAGAGGGAGGAAAGAGGATGAGAGGAGACTGAGAGAAGAAGGGAGGGAGAGAGATGGAGGCAGGGAGAGAGGGAGGAAAGAGGATGAGAGGAGACTGAGTGAAGAAGGGAGAGAGGGAGGAAAGAGGATGAGAGGAGACTGAGCAAGGAAGGGAGAGAGGGAGGCAGGGAGAGAGGGAGGAAAGAGGATTAGAGAAGAAGGGAGGGAATGAGGGAGAGAGGGAGGCAGGGAGAGAGGGAGGCAGGGAGAGAGGGAGGAAAGAGGATGAGAGGAGACTGAGTGAAGAAGGGAGGGAATGAGGGAGAGAGGGAGGCAGGGAGAGAGGGAGGAAAGAGGATGAGAGGAGACTGAGTGAAGAAGGGAGGGAATGAGGGAGAGAGGGAGGCAGGGAGGAAAGTAGATGAGAGGAGACTGAGCAAAGAAGGGAGGGAATGAGGGAGGCAGGGAGAGAGGGAGGAAAGAGGATGAGAGGAGACTGAGTGAAGAAGGGAGGGAATGAGGGAGAGAGGGAGGCAGGGAGAGAGGGAGGAAAGAGGATGAGAGGAGACTGAGTGAAGAAGGGAGGGAATGAGGGAGAGAGGGAGGAAAGAGGATGAGAGGAGACTGAGCGAGGAAGGGAGAGAGGGAGGCAGGGAGAGAGGGAGGAAAGAGGATTAGAGAAGAAGGGAGGGAATGAGGGAGAGAGGGAGGCAGGGAGAGAGGGAGGCAGGGAGAGAGGGAGGAAAGAGGATGAGAGAAGAAGGGAGGGAATGAGGGAGAGAGGGAGAGAGGGAGGCAGGGAGAGAGGGAGGAAAGAGGATGAGAGAAGAAGAGAGGGAATGAGGGAGGCAGGGGGAGAGGGAGGAAAGAGGATGAGAGAAGAAGGGAGGGAATGAGGGAGAGAGGGAGGCAGGGATAGGGAGTAAAGAAGATGAGAGGACGATAGTGAAGGGAGAAGGGAGATAAAGAGAGGATGAGAGGAGGAATGATAGTTCTAATGATAAGCTCTCTGATCTGTTTCCTGTGGTGTGTGAGGTTGACAGCACTCTGGTCTGTTTCCTGTGGTGTGTGAGGTTGATAGCTCTCTGGTCTGTTTCCTGTGGTGTGTGAGGTTGATAGCTCTCTGGTCTGTTTCCTGTGGTGTGTGAGGTTGATAGCTCTCTGGTCTGTTTCCTGTGGTGTGTGAGGTTGATAGCTCTCTGGTCTGTTTCCTGTGGTGTGTGAGGTTGATAGCTCTCTGGTCTGTTTCCTGTGGTGTGTGAGGTTGATAGCTCTCTGGTCTGTTTCCTGTGGTGTGTGAGGTTGATAGCTCTCTGGTCTGTTTCCTGTGGTGTGTGAGGTTGACAGCTCTCTGGTCTGTTTCCTGTGGTGTGTGAGGTTGATAGCTCTCTGGTCTGTTTCCTGTGGGGTGTGAGGTTGATAGCTCTCTGGTCTGTTTCCTGTGGTGTGTGAGGTTGATAGCTCTCTGGTCTGTTTCCTGTGGTGTGTGAGGTTGACAGCTCTCTGGTCTGTTTCCTGTGGTGTGTGAGGTTGATAGCTCTCTGGTCTGTTTCCTGTGGTGTGTGAGGTTGACAGCTCTCTGGTCTGTTTCCTGTGGGGTGTGAGGTTGACAGCTCTCTGGTCTGTTTCCTGTGGTGTGTGAGGTTGACAGCTCTCTGGTCTGTTTCCTGTGGTGTGTGAGGTTGACAGCTCTCTGGTCTGTTTCCTGTGGGGTGTGAGGTTGACAGCTCTCTGGTCTGTTTCCTGTGGTGTGTGAGGTTGACAGCTCTCTGGTCTGTTTCCTGTGGGGTGTGAGGTTGACAGCTCTCTGGTCTGTTTCCTGTGGTGTGTGAAGTTGGCTGTTTGCTGCATCGCTCCTCATTTGACACAGGAGGCTCCTCTTGCATCCAACATGGACACCAGTTTCCAGCTGAACCGAACCATGGCTGTGTGTGTGTGTGTGTGTGTGTGTGTGTGTGTGTGTGTGTGTGTGTGTGTGTGTGTGTGTGTGTGTGTGTGTGTGTGTGTGTGTGTGTGTGTGTGTGTGTGTGTGTGTGTGTGTGTGTGTGTGTGTGTGCATGCGTGTTTCCAGGTCACTCAGATAGCAGTCAGTCAGACTTACAGGCAGTAAGACAGACAGACGTTAAGACAGACAGACAGACCCCACATGGCTTCCTCTGTACAGGAGGTGTACGTTTAGTTAGAGTTCGCTGTGCTTTGATCTGAGTATGCTTACGATAATCGTGACAATAGCAGTTCTACAAAATATTTTGATGAGAAGTAAGGGCTTTTATCAGGGATCTGTGCTGTTTAGCAGAGAGAATACAGAGTTACCCTTATGTTTAATTGAATAGGAGTCAACATGTAACGTCTGCTTCCAACTCACCCTCAAAGATTTGTCTTCCAACAAGACAATGATCCAAAACATAAAGCAAAATCTACAATGGAATGGTTCAAAAATAAACATATCCAGGTCAAAGTCCATGGCCAAGTCAAAGTCCAGACCTGAATCCAATCGATAATCTGTGGAAAGAACTGAAAACTGCTGTTCACAAATGCTCTCCATCCAACCTCACTGAGCTCGAGCTGTTTTGCAAGGAGGAATGGGAAAAATGTCAGTCTCTCGATGTGCAAAACTGATAGAGACATACCCCAAGCGACTTACAGCTGTAATCGCAGCAAAAGGTGGCGCTACAAAGTATTAACTTAAAGGGGCTGAAGAATTTTGCACGCCCAATTTTTCAGTTTTTGATTTGTTAAAAAAGTTTGAAATATCCAATAAATTTCGTTCCACTTCATGATTGTGTCCCACTTGTTGTTGATTCTTCACAAAAAAATACAGTTTTATATCTTTATGTTTGAAGCCTGAAATGTGGCAAAAGGTTCAAGTTCAAGGGGGGCGAATACTTTCGCAAGGCACTGTAGATCCCCTGAACGGAGCTCACTCTCCAGCACACACCCTGAAACACATAGACCCCTGAACAGAGCTCACCCTCCAGCTCACACTCAATAAACACATAGACCCCTGAACAGAGCTCACCCTCCAGCTCACACTCAATAAACACATAGACCCCTGAACAGAGCTCACCCTCCAGCTCACACTCAATAAACACATAGATCCCTGAACAGAGCTCACCCTCCAGCTCACACTCAATAAACACATAGATCCCTGAACAGAGCTCACCCTCCAGCTCACACTCAATAAACACATAGATCCCTGAACAGAGCTCACCCTCCAGCTCACACTCAATAAACACATAGATCCCTGAACAGAGCTCACCCTCCAGCTCACACTCAATAAACACATAGATCCCTGAACAGAGCTCACCCTCCAGCTCACACTCAATAAACACATAGATCCCTGAACAGAGCTCACCCTCCAGCTCACACTCAATAAACACATAGATCCCTGAACAGAGCTCACCCTCCAGCTCACACTCAATAAACACATAGATCCCTGAACAGAGCTCACCCTCCAGCTCACACTCAATAAACACATAGATCCCTGAACAGAGCTCACCCTCCAGCTCACACTCAATAAACACATAGATCCCTGAACAGAGCTCACCCTCCAGCTCACACTCAATAAACACATAGATCCCCTGAACGCAGCTCACTCTCCAGCTCACACCCTCAAACACATAGATCCCCTGAACAGAGCTCACCCTCCAGCTCACACTCAATAAACACATCCCAGACAAGGTTACTGGCCTTTTCCCTGCCTGTACTCACTTTTTGAACCCCCTGTGTATGACCTTCTGCCTGCCCCTGGAACCAGCTACCTGCCTCCTCCTGTGTATGACCTTCTGCCTGTCCCTGGAACCAGCTACCTGCCTCCTCCTGTGTATGACCTTCTGCCTGCCCTTGGAACCAGCTACCTGCCTCCTCCTGTGTATGACCTTCTGCCTGCCCCTGGACCCAGCTACCTGACTCCTCCTGTGTAAGACCTTCTGCCTGCCCCTGGACCCAGCTACCTGACTCCTCCTGTGTATGACCTTCTGCCTGCCCTTGGAACCAGCTACCTGCCTCCTCCTGTGTATGACCTTCTGCCTGCCCCTGGACCCAGCTACCTGACTCCTCCTGTGTAAGACCTTCTGCCTGCCCCTGGAACCAGCTACCTGACTCCTCCTGTGTATGACCTTCTGCCTGCCCCTGGACCCAGCTACCTGCCTCCTCCTGTGTAAGACCTTCTGCCTGCCCCTGGAACCAGCTACCTGACTCCTCCTGTGTATGACCTTCTGCCTGCCCCTGGAACCAGCTACCTGCCTCCTCCTGTGTATGACCTTCTGCCTGCCCCTGGACCCAGCTACCTGACTCCTCCTGTGTAAGACCTTCTGCCTGCCCCTGGAACCAGCTACCTGACTCCTCCTGTGTATGACCTTCTGCCTGCCCCTGGACCCAGCTACCTGACTCCTCCTGTGTAAGACCTTCTGCCTGTCCCTGGAACCAGCTACCTGCCTCCTCCTGTGTAAGACCTTCTGCCTGCCCCTGGACCCAGCTACCTGACTCCTCCTGTGTAAGACCTTCTGCCTGCCCCTGGACCCAGCTACCTGACTCCTCCTGTGTAAGACCTTCTGCCTGCCCCTGGACCCAGCTACCTGCCTCCTCCTGTGTATGACCTTCTGCCTGCCCCTGGACCCAGCTACCTGACTCCTCCTGTGTAAGACCTTCTGCCTGCCCCTGGAACCAGCTACCTGCCTCCTCCTATGTATGACCTTCTGCCTGCCCCTGGACCCAGCTACCTGACTCCTGCTGTGTATGACCTTCTGCCTGCCCCTGGACCCAGCTACCTGACTCCTGTGGTCCTTTACAAATAAATACCTGCTGCGCCCTGTGCTTGAAACCAGGTCTCTGTCTCTCATTGTGTTCACTACACAACAGGAATCACTCTCTCCCCTTTTCACTCCCCCCTCCCTCTTTCTCTCTCTCACTCTCACTCTCCTCTCTCTCACCCCTTCTTTCTTTCTCTCTCTCACTCTCACTCTCCTCTCTCTCACCCCTTCTTTCTTTCTCTCTCTCACTCTCACTCTCCTCTCTCTCACCCCTTCTTTCTTTCTCTCTCTCACTCTCACTCTCCTCTCTCTCACCCCTTCTTTCTTTCTCTCCTCTCTCTCTCTCACTCTCACTCTCCTCTCTCTCACCCCTTCTTTCTTTCTCTCCTCTCGCTCTCTCACTCTCACTCTCCTCTCTCTCACCCCTTCTTTCTTTCTCTCTCTCACTCTCACTCTCCTCTCTCTCACCCCTTCTTTCTTTCTCTCTCTCACTCTCACTCTCCTCTCTCTCACCCCTTCTTTCTTTCTCTCCTCTCTCTCTCTCACTCTCCTCTCTCTCACCCCTTCTTTCTTTCTCTCCTCTCGCTCTCTCACTCTCACTCTCCTCTCTCTCACCCCTTCTTTCTTTCTCTCCTCTCGCTCTCTCACTCTCACTCTCCTCTCTCTCACCCCCTTCTTTCTTTCTCTCCTCTCTCTCTCTCACTCTCACTCTCCTCTCTCTCACCCCTTCTTTCTTTCTCTCCTCTCGCTCTCTCACTCTCACTCTCCTCTCTCTCACCCCTTCTTTCTTTCTCTCCTCTCTCTCTCTCACTCTCACTCTCCTCTCTCTCACCCCTTCTTTCTTTCTCTCCTCTCGCTCTCTCACTCTCACTCTCCTCTCTCTCACCCCTTCTTTCTTTCTCTCCTCTCTCTCTCTCACTCTCACTCTCCTCTCTCTCACCCCTTCTTTATTTCTCTCCTCTCGCTCTCTCACTCTCACTCTCCTCTCTCTCACCCCTTCTTTCTTTCTCTCTCTCACTCTCACTCTCCTCTCTCTCACCCCTTCTTTCTTTCTCTCTCTCACTCTCACTCTCCTCTCTCTCACCCCTTCTTTCTTTCTCTCTCTCACTCTCACTCTCCTCTCTCTCACCCCTTCTTTCTTTCTCTCCTCTCTCTCTCTCACTCTCACTCTCCTCTCTCTCACCCCTTCTTTCTTTCTCTCCTCTCGCTCTCTCACTCTCACTCTCCTCTCTCTCACCCCTTCTTTCTTTCTCTCCTCTCGCTCTCTCACTCTCACTCTCCTCTCTCTCACCCCTTCTTTCTTTCTCTCCTCTCTCTCTCTCACTCTCACTCTCCTCTCTCTCACCCCTTCTTTATTTCTCTCCTCTCGCTCTCTCACTCTCACTCTCCTCTCTCTCACCCCTTCTTTCTTTCTCTCCTCTCTCTCTCTCACTCTCACTCTCCTCTCTCTCACCCCTTCTTTCTTTCTCTCTCCTCTCTTTTGTCTCTTTCTATCTCTCTCTCCTTCTCTTTCTTGTTTATCTCTTTCATTTCCCCAGTAACAACAGTCAACAACAGATAATTGAAGCCAAATGCTTTTACCCACAATTCACAGCCTTTCGCAATAGTAGGGTTCTTGTGTTCGGAAACCAGCTAATTTTTGTTATTTAAATTCCTCTCAAATAAAAAATGATGATAACAACCAATATAACCTAAACAAAGGAGACAGAACAAATGTTGAGGTGCTCTATTCTGTTTCATTCTGTATTATTATTTGTTACTTCAGACATTATTCAATCAGAGTCAGACAGCTAACAGGTGTTTTTAGAGACTTGTTGAACTCTGTAGGCAACTTCTTCCACCACACACACATAGACCAAGGTCCACACCAACACGTGGGACTGTAGATGTGTCTGGACATGGCCGAGTGTATCGGTTATGTCTGTGCCCTCACTAGGTGACTTCTCATCCTCCTCAACATTTCTTTGGCACAAAAAGCCATTCTATTACCCAGAATCCTCCTCAGTCCACCCGGCTATCAGTCTCCAATTACCTTTCTCATTCTGTCTGCATTTCATGTTCAAGCCTATTCTCCTCAATGTCGTCTCACTTCTCTTCTCCATACGTCCTTCCTTCAATCCATCCTTTGTGTGGGAGTGTTTGTGTTCTGGAGATTTTATTCTGCATGACAAGGCATTAATCAGGCCGATAAGTTATTAAGCCTGATGAATGGAACTCTGTGGCCTGCGTGCTGTCAACATGGTTTCTAGCTTGTCTGCGGCATGTACAAAGTGTGTGTTTATATCTGACCTAGAGAAAAGAACACCTGTGGGCGGGATTTGATGGATATCCTGTCCCTGATATTCCTCTATGCCCCTCCTCCATCCCTCTAACCATCTTTACCTCTCTCCCTCTCTCTCCTTCTTTCTCCATCCTCACCTCATTGGCCTCTCTTTCCTGAATTGTTGCTATCTCACACACACGCACGCACGCACACACACACGCACGCACGCACGCACGCACGCACACACACACACACACACACACACACACACACACACTTCTACCTGACTATACACGTCTTCCTCATCTCCTGTCCTGTCCCTCCCACCATTGCTCCCTCTCTCCTTGCAAAGCTTTCGTCAAGGCAAAGGTGGCTACTTTGAAGAATCTCAAATATAAAATATATTTTGATTTGTTTAACACTTTTTTGGTTACTACATGATTTCATATGTGTTATTTCATAGTTTTGATGTCTTCACTATTATTCTACAATGTAGAAAATAGTACAAAATAAGACAAACCCTTGAATAAGTAGGTGTGTCCAAACTTTTGACTGGTACTGTCTCTCTCTCTCTCATTGCCGGTAATTAGCCAGTTAGTGAGGCAATTATACACTTTATTCTCCTTATTCTGTGTTTATGTTTCTGCCTTACATGTTCTATATCTGGCTATTGGCTGGACTTTGTTTCCTATTTTTACCTTCAGATGACAATTATGGACTTTGTCTTTACTGCTGGCTATGGACTTGAATGGGGCTCTGTGGCTGGACACATCCCTTACAGGACCATCAGCTAAACGTTATGGGATCATGCAGATTTAAAGAGACATGCGTAACACAGCCAACATACGACCTGAATGTTGACTGTTGATATTTGGTCTTGAACCACCATAATGTAAAGCGGTGCTTTAGGTTACTGCTCTAATATCATAATTTATTGGTGTCAGAATCACACAGGATCATATTTCATCTACATCACCAGGATGTGATCAGACTGTATTAATGTCAGAATCACACAGGATCATATTTCATCTACATCACCAGGATGTGATCAGACTGTATTAATGTCAGAATCACACAGGATCATATTTCATCTACATCACCAGGATGTGATCAGACAGTATTTAGTGTAATACATGTAATGCTGTTGATTAAAGCTGGAGGGGAATAACCCTTTGACAGGCAATGTAGTGTTTTTTAATGGTAATCACTACTTCGAGCTTTACTGTGTGTGTGTGTGTGTGTGTGTGTGTGTGTGTGTGTGTGTGTGTGTGTGTGTGTGTGTGTGTGTGTGTGTGTGTGTGTGTGTGTGTGTGTGTGTGTGTGTGTGTGTGTGTGTGTGTGTGTGTGTGTGTGTGTGTGTGTGAGAGAGAGAGATTAGGTGTTGTCTGGTTCAGCTGTTGCTTGCTCGAGATAGTATTTTACACATTTTATCTTACTGTTTTGACATTTTTCTCCATGTGTGTGTGTGTGTGTGTGTGTGTGTATGTGTGTGTGAGAGAGAGAGAGAGAGAGAGAGAGAGAGAGAGAGAGAGAGAGAGAGAGAGAGAGAGAGAGATTAGGTGTTGTCTGGTTCAGCTGTTGCTTGCTCAAGATAGTATTTTACACATTTCATCTTGCTGTTTTGACATTTTCCTCCGTGTGTGTGTGTGTGTGTGTGTGTGTGTGTGTGTGTGTGTGTGTGTGTGTGTGTGTGTGTGTGTGTGTGTGTGTGTGTGTGTGTGTGTGTGTGTGTGTGAGAGAGAGACAGAGATTATCCTGTGTAGCCTCTGGGGGATTAGGATTGGTTGTGCCTGTGATAATGAGGGAGAGACTGGCGAGGCCCTCAAGTAATTTCTCCTCTCATGATATGTCCTTCAGGTTGCTCTCTACACCGGCTGTGAAGTAGATAATAAACAAAGGTGAAAATAAACAACAGAAGAAAAAAATGGGGAACTCACAAAAGTTCCAAAAGAATTAAGACATTTCAAATGACATATTATTTCTATATACATTGTTGTGATGATGTGCAAAATGAGTTTTATTTACATCCCTCCTCTCTATCTCTCCTCTCTCTCCATCTCTCCTCTCTCTCTCTCTCCTCTCTCTCCATCTCTCCTATCTCTATATCTCTCTCTCCTCTCTCTCTCCCTCTCTCTCCTCTCTCTCCATCTTTCCTATCTCTATATCTCTCTCTCCTCTCTCTCTCTCTCCTCTCTCTCTCTCTCCTCTCTATCTCTCCTCTCTCTCCATTTCTCCTCTCCTCTCTCTCTCTCTCTCTCTCTCTCTCTCTCCTCTCTATCTCTCCTCCCTCTCTCTCTCTCCATCTCACCATCTCTCCTCTCTCTCCATCTCACCCTCTCTCCTCTCTCTCTGTCTGTCTCTCTCTTTGTAGTGCACTACTATTGACTAGGGCCAGTAGGGCTGAGAGCACTGACAGTTCTTTCCGTCATCAGCACAACATCATCGTTCTCTGTGTTCGTTCTCTATTGTTTTAAAATAGCCTTTAATAGACCCATTTCCTGAAAATACTTTCTCTTCCTCCCCAAATATCTTGCAAAATGTATTTTACTGGTACTAATTAGATGACTCATATAAATGGCCTCTCTTTTTCATTCATTCTGGCATGTTTCTCCCCCCCTCTCTCATTTCCTCTAGGTGACTGAAGACGAGTCTGACTGTCATACCCTTCTAGGAGGCCTCCAAACCTTCCTCGTCCCGGACTCTCTTCTCCCCTCCCCCCCCCCCTCTCCCGGCATGGATCTAAAGGACCGTCGGGGGCAGCAGCATCAGCAGCACTCTCTGACCAGGGCTCGTTATGGTAAAGACCCCCAATACACCACCTCTTCCCTAGACACGGAGGAGTGCCGCGTGACCACTCAGAAGTCCTACAGCTCCAGTGAGACGCTCAAGGCCTTCGACCACCACGACCAAAGGCTGGTCTACGGGGGCTGCACTGTAGCTGATCTGGTGCACCACAAGGCAGATGAGTACAACAGGCAAGGTGGGTGTCTGGACCGGGCCTCCATGGATGGCTAAGGTTACTCCCCATATACCGAACATGCATAGGGAGGTATTATGTAGTATATTTGGTAGCTTGACTGTATATATGCCCTTGGTTTGATCTAGATATACAGAAGTGTCTTAGCTCTTACCTTCTCACTCCACTTTCACCTCACATACAAACACCATCATACCCACTCTCACTCATTCACACTCTCAATTGTCTTCATTAGGTCTCATTAGGTCCCATTAGGTCTCGTATGGTCTCATACAGTATCATACAGTCTCATACGTTCTCATACGGTCTCATACGGTCTCATACGTTCTCATACGGTCTCATACGTTCTCATACGGTCTCACACGGTCTCATACGTTCTCATACGGTCTCACACGGTCTCATAAGTTCTCATACGGTCTCACACGGTCTCATACGGTCTCATACGTTCTCATACGGTCTCATACGTTCTCATACATTCTCATACGGTCTCATACGTTCTCATACGTTCTCATACGGTCTCATACGTTCTCACACGGTCTCATAAGTTCTCATACGGTCTCATACGTTCTCACACGGTCTCATACGGTCTCATACGGTCTCATACGGTCTCATAAGTTCTCATACGGTCTCACACGGTCTCACACGGTCTCATACGGTCTCATAAGTTCTCATACGGTCTCATACGGTCTCACACGGTCTCATACGGTCTCATAAGTTCTCATAAGTTCTCATACGGTCTCACACGGTCTCATACGGTCTCACACGGTCTCATAACTTCTCATACGGTCTCATACGGTCTCATACGGTCTCATAAGTTCTCATACGGTCTCATACGGTCTCACACAGTCTCATACGGTCTCATAAGTTCTCATAAGTTCTCATACGGTCTCACACGGTCTCATACGGTCTCACACGGTCTCATAACTTCTCATACGGTCTCATACGGTCTCATACGGTCTCATACGGTCTCACACAGTCTCATACGGTCTCATAAGTTCTCATAAGTTCTCATACGGTCTCATACGGTCTCATACGGTCTCATACGGACCATATTATCTCCCGAGTGAATTCTCGTTGGTTATTGTCACAGCCGTGTATTTCCCCCCTCAAGCTGATACCATCACGGCCCTCAAGAAACTTCACTGGACTTTATGCAAACTGGAAACCTTATATCCTGAGGCTGCATTTATTGTAGCTGGGGATTTTAACAAAGCAAATCTGAGAACAAGACAACCTAAATTCTATCAGCATATTGATTGTAATACTCGCGCTGGCAAAACTCTGGATGACTGCTACTCTAACATCCGCGATGCATACAATGCCCCCCCCTCCCTTTGGCAAATCTGACCATGACTCCATTTTGCTCCTCCCTTCCTATAGGGAGGAGCATTTTGCTCCTATAGAAACTCAAACAGGATGTACTCGTGACAAGAACAATTCAACGCTGCTCTGATCGGAATCCTCGCTTTATGTTCCCGGTAGCCTCAGAGAATAATAACAATTTATACACTGACTCGGTGAGTGAGTTTATATGGAAGTGCATATGAGAGGTTGTACCAATCGTGGCTATTAAAACCGTGTCCCCACATGCTTCAAAATATGCCTCGCTGTACCCAAGAAGGCTAAGGTAACTGAACTAAATGACTATCGCCCCGTAGTACTCACTTCTGTTATCATGAAGTGTTTGAGAGACTAGTCAAGGATCATATCACCTCCACCTTACCAGCCACCCTAGACCCACTTCAATTTGCATACCGCCCCAACAGATCCACAGATGACGCTATCGCCATCACACTGCACACTGCCCTATCCCACCTGGACAGGAGAAATACCTATGTAAGGAATGACTGCAGCTCAGCATTCAACACCATAGTACCTCCAAGCTCATCATTAATCTTGAGCAGTGCTACTATGGTATAACTAGATGTTGAATCTCTGGTTCCATACCTCAGACAGAGAAAGAGGGAGGGAGGGAAGAAAGGAGAGAGACAGAGAGATGTCAAATGGACTCTGTGTCTATAACATCTGAGTCTATGACCATCTGAGTCTATGACCATCTGAGTCTATGACCATCTGAGTCTACTCAGACTATCTGAGTCGATGACCATTGTCATGACATTGCCCTCTTTGGGTACAGCGAGGCACCATCCCCTCTCTCTGCCCCTACAACCAGGCTGATGGGGTCAGAGAGGTCGTAAATTCCTAGGGAAGACCCTGCCTCATGGCCACACAGTATAGAGACAGAGGGAAGTTTCATAGGGAACAAAGGAATTTCTTCCACCTCACAGAACTTGAGGTCCGAACCACATTTATGTTTCCGAGAAGGTATAAAATATTGGTGAAGAATCCAGCTACGAACTGGTTCGTTTTTGTTACATTTTGGTGAAGCTCATGGGAGACGGTGCGGCCACATGACCATAATGCTGTTTCTATAATAGCCTCAGATATGAGGTTTACATTTAATTGTTGTATTAGATGAATGAGTGAGGATGATACTGTTTGTAAAATTGTGATTTTGGACTGTTTAATGAAGGAAACTCCAATTCCCTTTTGAGTTGAACTAAATCAGAGGACCGCTCATGAGCCCAGTTAGGGTCGGGCATCCCAGGACAGGCCCTTTTCTGCAATTCCGAATAAAACCCCAA
Source organism: Oncorhynchus masou masou (assembly GCF_036934945.1). Lineage (NCBI taxonomy): Eukaryota > Metazoa > Chordata > Actinopteri > Salmoniformes > Salmonidae > Oncorhynchus > Oncorhynchus masou. Next base: position 79,225,905 of record NC_088243.1, read on the forward strand.
TCTTGAGAATTCCTCAAGCAGACCATGTTTTTCTCCAATACGAGAGGACAAAGGTTGCAGACCATTGCTGAATCTTTTAACCATACCACGTGGTTAAACTCTTAGACTATCGATACCGACAGAATAAGAACAAGTATTTGATATTAATTACTGGTCTGCAGCTAGGAATTCAGTGTCATTGTACGCGAAGAACGACAACCGCCGAAACATCCATTCCACAAAAACTAGAATGAATGTCGCTCTGAACTATCCCCTCTAACCACAATCAGAGAGAGAGAGAGAGGATGGAAACTCTCCAAAAGAAACTAACTTTTCAGCAGAGATCCCGACGGCACCCTGAGCGTAAATATATACACTGCTCAAAAAAATTAAGCGAACACTTAAACAACACAATGTAACTCCAAGTCAATCACACTTCTGTGAAATCAAACTGCCCACTTAGGAAGCAAAACTTATTGACAATAAATTTCACATGCTGTTGTGCAAATGGAATAGACAACAGGTGGAAATTATAGGCAATTAGCAAGACACCCCCAATAAAGGAGTGGTTCTGCAGGTGATAACCACAGACCACTTCTCAGTTCCTATGCTTCCTGGCTGATGTTTTGGTCACTTTTGAATTCTGGCGGTGCTTTCACTCTAGTGGTAGCATGAGACGTAGTCTACAACCCACACAAGTGGCTCAGGTAGTGCAGCTCATCCAGGATGGCACATCAATGCGAGCTGTGGCAAGAAGGTTTGCTGTGTCTGTCAGCGTAGTGTACAGAGCATGGAGGCGCTACCAGGAGACAGGCCAGTACATCAGGAGACGTGGAGGAGGCCGTAGGAGGGCAACGACCCTGCAGCAGGACCGCTACCTCCGCCTTTGTGCAAGGGGGAGCAGGAGGAGCACTGCCAGAGCCTTGCAAAATTACCTTCAGCAGGCCACAAATATGCATGTGTCTGCTCAAACGGTCAGAAACAGACTCCATGAGGGTGGTATGAGGGCCCTACGTCCACAGTTGGGGGTTGTGCTTACAGCCCAACACTGTGCAGAACGTTTGGCATTTGCCAGAGAACACCAAGATTGGCAAATTCGCCACTGGCGCCCTGTGCTCTTCACAGATGAAAGCAGGTTCACACTGAGCACATGTGACAGACGTGAGACAGTCTGGAGACGCCGTGGAGAACTTTCTGCTGCCTGCAACATCCTCCAGCATGACCGGTTTGGCGGTGGGTCAGTCATGGTGTGGGGTGGCATTTCTTTGGGGGGCCGCACAGCCCTCCATGTGCTCGCCAGAGGTAGCCTGACTGCCATTAGGTACCGAGATGAGATCCTCAGACCCTTTGTGAGACCATATGCTGGTGCGGTTGGCCCTGGGTTCCTCCTAATGCAAGACAATGCTAGACTTCATGTGGCTGGAGTGTGTCAGCAGTTCCTGCAAGAGGAAGGCATTGATACTATTGACTGGCCCGCCCGTTCCCCAGACCTGAATCCAATTGAGCACATCTGCGACATCATGTCTCACTCCATCCACCAACGCCACGTTGCACCACAGACTGTCCAGGAGTTGGCGGATGCTTTAGTCCAGGTCTGGGAGGAGATCCCTCAGGAGACTGGCTGGAGTGTGTCAGCAGTTCCTGCAAGAGGAAGGCATTAATACTATTGACTGGCCCGCCCGTTCCCCAGACCTGAATCCAATTGAGCACATCTGCGACATCATGTCTCACTCCATCCACCAACGCCACGTTGCACCACAGACTGTCCAGGAGTTGGCGGATGCTTTAGTCCAGGTCTGGGAGGAGATCCCTCAGGAGACCATCCGCCACCTCATCAGGAGCATGCCCAGGCGTTGTAGGGAGGTCATACAGGCACGTGGAGGCCACACACACTACTGAGCCTCATTTTGACTTGTTTTAAGGACATTACATCATTGGATCAGCCTGTAGTGTGGTTTTCCACTTTAATTTTCCACTTTAATTTTGAGTGTGACTCCAAATCCAAACCTCCATGGATTGATACATTTGATTTCCATTGATAATTTTTGTGTGATTTTGTTGTCAGCACATTCAACTATGTAAAGAAAAAAGTATTTAATGAGTATATGTCATTAATTCAGATCTAGGATGTGTTATTTTAGTGTTCCCTTTATTTTTTGAGCAGTGTATATTGATTGCAATTGTTCCCGAATGAGTGAGCGTTCATGTGCAAACGATTATCATTTCAATTGTTATAATTATCAACTTTGTAGTGTCTCATCTCGTCACACTCTGACCATGATTTGCGTTGTTTGTTTCTATGTTTTGTTTGGTCAGCGTGTGATATGAGTGGTCATTCTATGTTGTATGTCTAGTTTGTCTATTTCTATGTGTTTTGGCCTGATATGGTACTCAATCAGTGGCAGGTGTTTGTCGTTGTCTCTGATCGGGAACCATATTTAGGCAGCCTGTTTTGTATTGTGGGTGGTGGGTTGTTGTCTATGTGATGTTGCATGTTAGCACTCAGTTTCGATAGCGGTCACGTTCATTTTGTTGTTTTGTTTGTTTGTTTAGTGTACTTCGTGTTTTTTGGTCATTCATTAAATTAAAAGTATGTATTCACACCAGGCTGCGCTTTGGTCTCCTCACTACGACGATCGTGACACATCTCAGTTGACCCCCACTTCCCTTTTGTCCACCAAGCCGCAATACCGGTTTATCCCACTAGGGAAACTACGTTATTATTTCCTTGTAACTATCTACTGTTTGTTTATGCATTTCTGTGAATTACTTAGTTAGTAAATCAATGATTTAAGACAATTGATGTATGGATGACTCATAGTGAAGACTGGGTTCGCGCAGATAACCAACAATTTACCATGTTTGGAATGAGATTAATATGAGGTAAAGTAAATAATTCATTAATTCGAAAACGAATTGATCAAATATAAAATATCTGAAAGGTTATATTAGGAAATTATAACTTTGTATTCTGAATATTTTCCTTGGTGCCCCGACTTCCTAGTTAATTACAGTTACATGATTAATCAGTTTGATCACGTAATACTAATTACAGAGAATCTTTGATAAAAACGAAGTCTTCAATTTAATGATAGAAAAGACACAACACCATCTGAGTCTATGACTATCTGAGTCTAGACCATCTGAGTCTATGACTATCTGAGTCTAGACCATCTGAGACTATGACCATCTGAGTCTAGACCATCTGAGTCTACGACTATCTGAGTCTAGAGCATCTGAGTCTAGGCCATCTGAGTCTATGACCATCTGAGTCTACTCAGACCATCTGAGTCTATGATCATCTGAGTCTAGACCATCTGAGTCTAGGCCATTGGTCATTTCTAAACTCTGTTTCCATAGCTCAGACAGAGAAAGCAGAGAGGGAGGGAGATAGGGAGGCAGAGTGGGAGAAAGACAGAGGCTGGGAAGAGACAGCTGGGAAGAGACAGACTGGGAAGAGACAGACTGGGAAGAGACGGAGACTGGGAAGAGACAGCTGGGGAGAGACAGCTGGGAAGAGACAGACTGGGAAGAGACAGCTGGGGAGAGACAGCTGGGAAGAGACGGAGACTGGGAAGAGACAGAGACTGGGAAGAGACAGCTGGGAAGAGACAGCTGGGAAGAGACGGAGACTGGGAAGAGACAGAGACTGGGAAGAGACAGCTGGGAAGAGACAGCTGGGAAGAGACGGAGACTGGGAAGAGACGGAGACTGGGAAGAGACAGCTGGGGAGAGACAGCTGGGAAGAGACGGACACTGGGAAGAGACAGAGACTGGGAAGAGACAGCTGGGAAGAGACAGCTGGGAAGAGACAGACTGGGAAGAGACAGCTGGGAAGAGACAGAGACTGGGAAGAGACAGAGACTGGGAAGAGACGGAGACTGGGAAGAGTCCGAGACTGGGAAGAGACAGAGACTGGGAAGAGACAGAGACTGGGAAGAGACAGAGACTGGGAAGAGACAGCTGGGAAGAGACAGAGACTGGGAAGAGACAGAGACTGGGAAGAGACAGCTGGGAAGAGACAGACTGGGAAGAGACAGCTGGGAAGAGACAGAGACTGGGAAGAGACGGAGACTGAGAAGAGACAGAGACTGGGAATAGACAGCTGGGAAGAGACAGAGACTGGGAAGAGACAGCTGGGAAGAGACAGACTGGGAAGAGACAGAGACTGGGAAGAGACAGACTGGGAAGAGACGGAGACTGGGAAGAGACAGCTGGGAAGAGACAGAGACTGGGAAGAGACAGAGACTGGGAAGAGACAGACTGGGAAGAGACAGAGACTGGGAAGAGACAGCTGGGAAGAGACAGAGACTGGGAAGAGACAGACTGGGAAGAGACAGAGACTGGGAAGAGACAGACTGGGAAGAGACGGAGACTGGGAAGAGACAGCTGGGAAGAGACAGAGACTGAGAAGAGACAGAGACTGGGAAGAGACAGCTGGGAAGAGACAGCGACTGGGAAGAGACGGAGACTGGGAAGAGACAGAGACTGGGAAGAGACAGAGACTGGGAAGAGACGGAGACTGGGAAGAGACGGAGACTGGGAAGAGACAGAGACTGGGAAGAGACAGAGACTGGGAAGAGACAGCTGGGAAGAGACAGACTGGGAAGAGACAGCTGGGAAGAGACAGACTGGGAAGAGACAGCTGGGAAGAGACGGAGACTGGGAAGAGACAGACTGGGAAGAGACAGACTGGGAAGAGACAGCTGGGAAGAGACGGAGACTGGGAAGAGACAGAGACTGGGAAGAGACAGAGACTGGGAAGAGATGGAGACTTGGAAGAGACAGAGACTGGGAAGAGACAGAGACTGGGAAGAGACAGAGACTGGGAAGAGACGGAGACTGGGAAGAGACAGACTGGGAAGAGACAGAGAGACGGAGACTGGGAAGAGACGGAGACTGGGAAGAGATGGAGACTGGGAAGAGACAGAGACTGGGAAGAGACGGAGACTGGGAAGAGACAGAGACTGGGAAGAGACAGAGACTGGGAAGAGACAGAGACTGGGAAGAGACAGAGACTGGGAAGAGACAGACTGGGAAGAGACAGACTGGGAAGAGACGGAGACTGGGAAGAGACAGCTGGGAAGAGACGGAGACTGAGAAGAGACAGAGACTGGGAAGAGACAGCTGGGAAGAGACAGACTGGGAAGAGACAGACTGAGAAGAGACGGAGACTGGGAAGAGACAGCTGGGGAGAGACAGCTGGGAAGAGACGGAGACTGGGAAGAGACAGAGACTGGGAAGAGACAGCTGTGAAGAGACAGCTGGGAAGAGACGGAGACTGGGAAGAGACGGAGACTGGGAAGAGACAGCTGGGGAGAGACAGCTGGGAAGAGACGGAGACTGGGAAGAGACAGAGACTGGGAAGAGACAGCTGGGAAGAGACAGCTGGGAAGAGACAGACTGGGAAGAGACAGCTGGGAAGAGACAGAGACTGGGAAGAGACAGAGACTGGGAAGAGACGGAGACTGGGAAGAGTCCGAGACTGGGAAGAGACAGAGACTGGGAAGAGACAGAGACTGGGAAGAGACAGAGACTGGGAAGAGACAGCTGGGAAGAGACAGAGACTGGGAAGAGACAGAGACTGGGAAGAGACAGCTGGGAAGAGACAGCTGGGAAGAGACAGACTGGGAAGAGACAGCTGGGAAGAGACAGAGACTGGGAAGAGACGGAGACTGAGAAGAGACAGAGACTGGGAATAGACAGCTGGGAAGAGACAGAGACTGGGAAGAGAGAGCTGGGAAGAGACAGACTGGGAAGAGACAGAGACTGGGAAGAGACAGACTGGGAAGAGACGGAGACTGGGAAGAGACAGCTGGGAAGAGACAGAGACTGGGAAGAGACAGAGACTGGGAAGATACAGACTGGGAAGAGACAGAGACTGGGAAGAGACAGCTGGGAAGAGACAGAGACTGGGAAGAGACAGACTGGGAAGAGACAGAGACTGGGAAGAGACAGACTGGGAAGAGACGGAGACTGGGAAGAGACAGCTGGGAAGAGACAGAGACTGAGAAGAGACAGAGACTGGGAAGAGACAGCTGGGAAGAGACAGCGACTGGGAAGAGACGGAGACTGGGAAGAGACAGAGACTGGGAAGAGACAGAGACTGGGAAGAGACGGAGACTGGGAAGAGACGGAGACTGGGAAGAGACAGAGACTGGGAAGAGACAGAGACTGGGAAGAGACAGCTGGGAAGAGACAGACTGGGAAGAGACAGCTGGGAAGAGACAGACTGGGAAGAGACAGCTGGGAAGAGACGGAGACTGGGAAGAGACAGCTGGGAAGAGACAGACTGGGAAGAGACAGCTGGGAAGAGACGGAGACTGGGAAGAGACAGAGACTGGGAAGAGACAGAGACTGGGAAGAGACGGAGACTGGGAAGAGACAGAGACTGGGAAGAGACAGAGACTGGGAAGAGACAGAGACTGGGAAGAGACAGAGACTGGGAAGAGACAAACTGGGAAGAGACAGAGAGACGGAGACTGGGAAGAGACGGAGACTGGGAAGAGACGGAGACTGGGAAGAGACAGAGACTTGGAAGAGACGGAGACTGGGAAGAGACAGAGACTGGGAAGAGACAGAGACTGGGAAGAGACAGAGACTGGGAAGAGACAGCTGGGAAGAGACAGACTGGGAAGAGACAGCTGGGAAGAGACGGAGACTGGGAAGAGACAGACTGGGAAGAGACAGCTGGGAAGAGACGGAGACTGGGAAGAGACAGAGACTGGGAAGAGACAGAGACTGGGAAGAGACAGAGACTGGGAAGAGACAGAGACTGGGAAGAGACAAACTGGGAAGAGACAGAGAGACGGAGACTGGGAAGAGACGGAGACTGGGAAGAGACAGAGACTGGGAAGAGACAGCTGGGAAGAGACAGACTGGGAAGAGACAGCTGGGAAGAGACGGAGACTGGGAAGAGACAGAGACTGGGAAGAGACAGAGACTGGGAAGAGACAGACTGGGAAGAGACAGAGACTGGGAAGAGACAGACTGGGAAGAGACGGAGACTGGGAAGAGACAGCTGGGAAGAGACGGAGACTGAGAAGAGACAGAGACTGGGAAGAGACAGCTGGGAAGAGACAGCGACTGGGAAGAGACAGCTGGGAAGAGACAGAGACTGGGAAGAGACAGCTGGGAAGAGACAGCTGGGAAGAGACAGACTGGGAAGAGACAGAGACTGGGAAGAGACGGAGACTGGGAAGAGACAGAGACTGGGAAGAGACAGAGACTGGGAAGAGACGGAGACTGGGAAGAGACAGAGACTGGGAAGAGACAGAGACTGGGAAGAGACAGCTGGGAAGAGACAGACTGGGAAGAGACAGCTGGGAAGAGACAGCTGGGAAGAGACGGAGACTGGGAAGAGACAGAGACTGGGAAGAGACAGACTGGGAAGAGACAGCTGGGAAGAGACAGAGACTGGGAAGAGACAGAGACTGGGAAGAGACAGAGACTGGGAAGAGACAGCTGGGAAGAGACAGAGACTGGGAAGAGACAGCTGGGAAGAGACAGACTGGGAAGAGACGGAGACTGGGAAGAGACGGAGACTGGGAAGAGACAGCTGGGAAGAGACGGACTGGGAAGAGACGGAGACTGGGAAGAGACGGAGACTGGGAAGAGTCCGAGACTGGGAAGAGACAGAGACTGGGAAGAGACAGCTGGGAAGAGACAGAGACTGGGAAGAGACAGAGACTGGGAAGAGACAGAGACTGGGAAGAGACAGCTGGGAAGAGACAGAGACTGGGAAGAGACAGACTGGGAAGAGAAAGACTGGGAAGAGACAGCTGGGAAGAGACAGACTGGGAAGAGACAGAGACTGGGAAGAGACAGAGACTGGGAAGAGACAGACTGGGAAGAGACAGCTGGGAAGAGACGGAGACTGAGAAGAGACGGAGACTGGGAAGAGACAGCTGGGAAGAGACAGCTGGGAAGAGACGGAGACTGGAAAGAGACGGAGACTGGGATGAGACAGAGACTGGGAAGAGTCCGAGACTGGGAAGAGACAGAGACTGGGAAGAGACAGCTGGGAAGAGACGGAGACTGGGAAGAGACGGAGACTGGGAAGAGACAGAGACTGGGAAGAGACGGAGACTGGGAAGAGACAGAGACTGGGAAGAGACAGAGACTGGGAAGAGACGGAGCCTGGGAAGATTCCGAGACTGGGAAGAGACGGAGACTGGGAAGAGTCCGAGACTGGGAAGAGACAGAGACTGGGAAGAGACAGCTGGGAATAGACAGAGACTGGGAATATACGGAGACTGGGAAGAGACAGAGACTGGGAAGGGACAGAGACTGGGAAGAGACAGAAAGGGAGCTCTGAGTCTATACCATTGATCTGCACTAAGCTCTGTTTCCCTAGCTCAGACAATGAGAGATGGAGGGAGGAAGGGAGGGAGAGAGAGACTACAGAAGAGAAGAGGGATAGATAGATGGAATCGATCTGCACTAAGCTTTGTTTTCCTTGTCTTATAAGCAACGAGAGGGAGAGTTGAGAGAGAGAAAGACAGTGTGGGAGGGAGAAGGGAGACAGCAATACTATGGACCACTGGGTGATTTGACTGGTCGATACCTCCTCCCTCTCAGCCTATCACATCCCTCCGTCTACAGATGCATCGTGGGTAGTGTGACCTCTGGAGCCCAACAGTGTTGCTGCACCATATGCACTGTCACACCACGAAGAGAGGGAGAGGGAGAAGGAGAGGGAGAGGGAGAGGGAGAGAATAAATCAAAACTTTTCAGTCATGCACACAGAGACCACAGCATGGTACAATAGGAAGCCAACTTACACTTTCCATGACATAGACTGACCAGGTGAATCCTGGTGAAAGCTATAATCCCTTATTGATGTCACTTGTTAAATCCACTTCAATCAGTGTAGATGATTAAATAAGGATTTTTAAGCCTTGAGACAATTGAGACATGGATTGCGTGTGTGTGCCATTCTGAGGATGAATGGGCAAGACAAGTATTTAAGTGCTTTTGACCAGGGTATGGTAGTTGGTGCCAGGCTCACTGAAGATATAATGATGTTATTTTTACGCCAACAGAAAAGACCACACTGCTCCCTTTTTCTTGTTGTCGTGAACTTTCTAGGTCTGTCAAAGCTACTCCACCACAGTACACTGTTCACATGACTATAACTGATTTTCCTTGTTCTCCCAGTTGCACAATATTGATCTGCCTGTGCTTGTATCAGTGGGTAGGCGTGAGACTGTTGGGTGTGAGTCCCTTTCAGCTAAACATTGGCTGAATGGGTGCTGGTTATCAGTGGTCATATAACCCATCGACTGGTGAGGATCGACTCACTCCTTCTATCTCCTCTTTCCCACAGCTCTTCTCTTCCTCTGATGTTCTCCACATCTTCTCTCACTTCTCCTCCAACTCCTCTCCCTTCCTCCTAACTCTCTACCCTTCTCCTCTACTGTAACTCATTTACATTTACATTACATTTAAGTCATTTAGCAGACGCTCTTATCCAGAGCGACTTACAAATTGGTGAATTCACCTTCTGACATCCAGTGAAACAGCCACTTTACAATAGTGCATCTAAATCATTTAAGGGGGGGGTGAGAAGGATTACTTTATCCTATCCTAGGTATTCCTTGAAGAGGTGGGGTTTCAGGTGTCTCCGGAAGGTGGTGATTGACTCCGCTGTCCTGGCGTCGTGAGGGAGTTTGTTCCACCATTGGGGGGCCAAAGCAGCGAACAGTTTTGACTGGGCTGAGCGGGAACTGTACTTCCTCAGTGGTAGGGAGGCGAGCAGGCCAGAGGTGGATGAAAGCAGTGCCCTTGTTTGGGTGTAGGGCCTGATCAGAGCCTGGAGGTACTGCGGTGCCGTTCCCCTCACAGCTCCGTAGGCAAGCACCATGGTCTTGTAGCGGATGCGAGCTTCAACCGGAAGCCAGTGGAGAGAGCGGAGGAGCGGGGTGACGTGAGAGAACTTGGGAAGGTTGAACACCAGACGGGCTGCGGCGTTCTGGATGAGTTGTAGGGGTTTAATGGCACAGGCAGGGAGCCCAGCCAACAGCGAGTTGCAGTAATCCAGACGGGAGATGACAAGTGCCTGGATTAGGACCTGCGCCGCTTCCTGTGTGAGGCAGGGTCGTACTCTGCGGATGTTGTAGAGCATGAACCTACAGGAACGGGCCACCGCCTTGATGTTAGTTGAGAACGACAGGGTGTTGTCCAGGATCACGCCAAGGTTCTTAGCGCTCTGGGAGGAGGACACAATGGAGTTGTCAACCGTGATGGCAAGATCATGGAACGGGCAGTCCTTCCCCGGGAGGAAGAGCAGCTCCGTCTTGCCGAGGATCAGCTTGAGGTGGTGATCCGTCATCCAAACTGATATGTCTGCCAGACATGCAGAGATGCGATTCGCCACCTGGTCATCAGAAGGGGGAAAGGAGAAGATTAATTATGTGTCGTCTGCATAGCAATGATAGGAGAGACCATGTGAGGTTATGACAGAGCCAAGTGACTTGGTGTATAGCGAGAATAGGAGAGGGCCTAGAACAGAGCCCTGGGGGACACCAGTGGTGAGAGCGCGTGGCGAGGAGACAGATTCTCGCCACGCCACCTGGTAGGAGCGACCTGTCAGGTAGGACGCAATCCAAGCGTGGGCCGCGCCGGAGATGCCCAACTCGGAGAGGGTGGAGAGGAGGATCTGATGGTTCACAGTATCGAAGGCAGCCGATAGGTCTAGAAGGATGAGAGCAGAGGAGAGAGAGTTAGCTTTAGCAGTGCGGAGCGCCTCCGTGATGCAGAGAAGAGCAGTCTCAGTTGAATGACTAGTCTTGAAACCTGACTGATTTGGATCAAGAAGGTCATTCTGAGAGAGATAGCGGGAGAGCTGACCAAGGACGGCACGTTCAAGAGTTTTGGAGAGAAAAGAAAGAAGGGATACTGGTCTGTAGTTGTTGACATCGGAGGGATCGAGTGTAGGTTTTTTCAGAAGGGGTGCAACTCTCGCTCTCTTGAAGACAGAAGGGACGTAGCCAGCGGTCAGGGATGAGTTGATGAGCGAGGTGAGGTAAGGGAGAAGGACTCCGGAAATGGTCTGGAGAAGAGAGGAGGGGATAGGGTCAAGCGGGCAGGTTGTTGGGCGGTCGGCCGTCACAAGAAGCGAGATTTCATCTGGAGAGAGAGGGGAGAAAGAGGTCAGAGCACAGGGTAGGGCAGTGTGAGCAGAACCAGCGGTGTCGTTTGACTTAGCAAACGAGGATCGGATGTCGTCGACCTTCTTTTCAAAATGGTTGACGAAGTCATCTGCAGAGAGGGAGGAGGGGGGGAGGTGGAGGAGGATTCAGGAGGGAGGAGAAGGTGGCAAAGAGCTTCCTAGGGTTAGAGGCAGATGCTTGGAATTTAGAGTGGAAGAAAGTGGCTTTAGCAGCAGAGACAGAGGAGGAAAATGTAGAGAGGAGGGAGTGAAAGGATGCCAGGTCCGCAGGGAGGCGAGTTTTCCTCCATTTCCGCTCGGCTGCCCGGAGCACTGTTCTGTGAGCTCGCAATGAGTCGTCGAGCCACGGAGCGGGAGGGGAGGACCGAGCCGGCCTGGAGGATAGGGGACATAGAGAGTCAAAGGATGCAGAAAGGGAAGAGAGGAGGGTTGAGGAGGCAGAATCAAGAGATAGGTTGGAGAAGGTATGAGCAGAGGGAAGAGATGATAGGATGGAAGAGGAGAGAGTAGCGGGGGAGAGAGAGCGAAGGTTGGGACGGCGTGATACCATCCGAGTAGGGGCAGTGTGGGAAGTGTTGGATGAGAGCGAGAGGGAAAAGGATACAAGGTAGTGGTCGGAGACTTGGAGGGGAGTTGCAATGAGGTTAGTGGAAGAACAGCATCTAGTAAAGCTGAGGTCGAGCGTATTGCCTGCCTTGTGAGTAGGGGGAAGGTGAGAGGGTGAGGTCAAAAGAGGAGAGGAGTGGAAAGAAGGAGGCAGAGAGGAATGAGTCAAAGGTAGACGTGGGGAGGTTAAAGTCGCCCAGGACTGTGAGAGGTGAGCCGTCCTCAGGAAAGGAGCTTATCAAGGCATCAAGCTCATTGATGAACTCTCCGAGGAACCTGGAGGGCGATAAATGATAAGGATGTTAAGCTTGAAAGGGCTGGTAACTGTGACAGCATGGAATTCAAAGGAGGCGATAGACAGATGGGTAAGGGGAGAAAGAGAGAATGACCACTTGGGAGAGATGAGGATCCCGGTGCCACCACCCCGCTGACCAGAAGCTCTCGGGGTGTGCGAGAACACGTGGGCGGACGAAGAGAGAGCAGTAGGAGTAGCAGTGTTATCTGTGGTGATCCATGTTTCCGTCAGAGCCAAGAAGTCGAGGGACTGGAGGGAGGCATAGGCTGAGATGAACTCTGCCTTGTTGGCCGCAGATCGGCAGTTCCAGAGGCTACCGGAGACCTGGAACTCCACGTGGGTCGTGCGTGCTGGGACCACCAGATTAAGGTGGCCGCGGCCACGCGGTGTGGAGCGTTTGTATGGTCTGTGCAGAGAGGAGAGAACAGGGATAGATAGACACATAGTTGGCAGGCTACAGAAGAGGCTACGCTAATGCAAAGGAGATTGGAATGACAAGTGGACTACACGTCTCGAATGTTCAGAAAGTTAAGCTTACGTAGCAAGAATCTTATTGACTAAAATGATTGAAATGATACAGTACAGCTGGAGTAGGCTAGCTGGCAGTGGCTGCGTTGTTGACTTTGTAGGCTAGCTGGCAGTGGCTGCGTTGTTGACACTACACTAATCAAGTCGTTCCGTCGAGTGTAATAGTTTCTACAGTGCTGCTATTCGGGGGCTAGCTGGCTAGCTGGCTAGCTAGCAGTGTTGATTACGTAACGTTACGTTAAAAGAACGACAATAGCTGGCTAGCTAACCTAGAAAATCGCTCTAGACTACACAATTGTCTTAGATACAAAGACGGCTATGTAGCTAGCTAGCTACGATCAAACAAATCAAACCGTTATACTGTAATGAAGTGAAATGAAAATGTGATACTACCTGTGGAGCGAAGCGGAATGTTGACCGGGTAGTTGAAGTTCAATTCGGTAGACGTTGGCTAGCTGTTGGCTAGCTAGCTAGCAGTATCTCCTACGTTAAGGACGACAAATAGCTGGCTAGCTAACCTCGGTAAATTAAGATAATCACTCTAAGTCTACACACTCTAAACTACACAATTATCCTGAATACGAAGACAGCAAAGACAACTATGTAGCTAGCTAACACTACACTAATCGAGTCGTTCAGTTGAGTGTAATAGTTTCTACAGTGCTAGTAGACGGTGGACGATAGCTAGCTACTGGGCAGATAGCAGTGTAGACTACGTTAGGACGACGAGATACGATAATTACGCAATTATCTTTGATACAAAGACGGCTATGTAGCTAGCTAAGAAGAAATTGCTAAGATTAGACAAATCAAACCGTTGTACTATAATGAAATGTAATGAAAATGTAATGAAAAGTTATACTACCTGCGGACCGAAGTGTAGATGCGACCGCTCGCTCCAAACCGGAACCGGAAACTCCGGAACCGGAAACTCCTCTTCCTCTCTTCCCTCTCCCTTCCTCCTCCCTCTCTACCCTTCTCCTTTAGCTTGTCTCCCATCCTTCTAACTCTCTACCCTTCCCCTCCAGCTCCTCTCCCATCCTCCTAACTCTCTACCCTTCTCCTTTAGCTTGTCTCCCAACTCTCTACCCTTCTCCTCCAGCTCCTCTCCCTTCCTCCTAACTCTCTACCCTTCTCCTCCAGCTCCCCTCCCTTCCTCCTAACTCTCTACCCTTCTCCTTTAGCTTGTCTCCCTTCCTCCTAACTCTCTACCCTTCTCCTTTAGCTCCTCTCCCTTCCTCCTCCCTCTCTACCCTTCTCCTCTACTGTAACACCTCTTCCTCCCTTCCTCTCCCTTCCCCACTCTTTTCATTTCCTCTCCTCCTTCTTCTTTCTTGCTGTTCTTTATAGTTCTCCATAGTAGTCTTTATTAGTGTGGAGGTTCCTGCCAGTCCACTTCTTTAGTTCTCCATAGTAGTCTTTATTAGTGTGGAGGTTCCTGCCAGTCCACTTCTTTAGTTCTCCATGGTAGTCTTTATTAGTGTGGAGGTTCCTGCCAGTCCACTTCTTTAGTTCTCCATAGTAGTCTATATTAGTGTGGATGTTCCTGCCAGTATTTTACCTTTATTTAACTAGGCAAGTCAGTTAATTATTATTTTCAACGATGGCTTAGATTTGCACCTTGTCAGCTCGGGGATATGAACTTGCAACCTTTTGGTTACTAGTCCAACGCTCCAACCACTAGGCTAACCTGCCGCCCCTTTAGTTCTCCATAGTAGTCTATATTAGTGTCCTGCCAGTCTTCCAGTAATCATATTCAATTCACAGTTCCCACATTGGCACAGTTGTCAAAGCCCCCCCCCCCCATCCAGCTGTGCTCAGCCTCTACATGCCCATACCACAGTGTTCTACTCTCCCTCAGGTGGCTACACACACATGCACGCACACACGGACACACACGCACGACAGACAGACAGACAGACAGACAGACAGACAGACAGACAGACAGACAGACAGACAGACAGACAGACAGACAGACAGACACACATATGGAAAGGCAGAGGAAATGTCTTTCCTCAGAAAGACAGTGTTCTGTGGTGTAGATAGTATATGACAATATGTGTTTAGTGTTGCAGAACCTGTGTGTGTGTGTGTGTGTTTGTGTGTTTGTGTGTGTGTGTGTGTGTGTGTGTGTGTGTGTGTGTGTGTGTGTGTGTGTGTGTGTGTGTGTGTGTGTGTGTGTGTGTGTGTGTGTGTGTGTGTGTGTGTGTGTGTGTGTGTGTGTGTGTGTGAGTGTGTGTGTGTGTGTGTGCATGCGTGCATAGTTAATGTATGTTTACTGTGCAGCTAACCCTGTTGACTGTTCTGGCAGCTCTCTGATTAATGAGAGAGATTGTAAATGTCACATCTATCAACGTGTGGTTCTAACAGCAGAACAGACCAGACCAGCTAGGCCTTCGCCTCTCCTCTACCAGACAGTAATTAAACAAGCTGCAGAAGGCCACATAGAGGATGACAGGAAGGATGGGTGGAGAGAGAGGGGAAGGGGAAGCGAGGGAGAAGCAGAGAGGGAGATAAGGAGGGAGAAACACAGAGAGAGACCGAGAGGGCAAGACAGGGAGGGAGACAAAGAGAGAGACAGAGAGCGAGACATAGACACACAAACACCTGATGTGTGACTGGATCACTAGTACCACATATGTACAAGAGTAGGAGAGACAGGGAGAGATAGAGAACTTGCATGGGTAATGTAAACATAGGCTTCCCATGCCAATAAAGCCCCTTTGAATGTAATTTAATTGAAAGAGAGAGAGCTTGTCCAGGCCCTGACTACTAGCCCTAGGGTGTCTGGTTTGTGTGGAGATGGATTTTAGAGAGAGAGTGAGAGAGAGAATATAGAGTTGTTCATTAGAGCTCAGACTGACTCTCGTGCCTCTGATAAACTCTCCTCTCTAGAGTTACTACTACATGCTGAGAGAGGAGAGGATCTTAGGGCTGGGCATTTTAGGTAAGAAAGAGAGAGGAGGAGAGAAGGATGTGTTTGTGTAGGGTTGGGGAGTAACTGATTACATGCAATCTGATTACAAAAAACTGTAACTGTAATCAGTAACGTTGCCAGCTAAAATATTGTAATGTGCTTCCAGATACATTTGAATAACTAGATGATTACTTCTTGGATTACTTTTAAATTCAGAAAGGATGTTTCTGTTTTCTCAATGACATTCGATTCAGCATTGCAAAAACGTGCAAGTTTAAGTTTGTTCCACCCGAGTAAGTCTGACCACAAGTCAGAGACCACTATGAAGACACACCAAATGATGACCACCAATCAGAGACTACTATGAAGACACACCAAATGATGACCTCCGATCAGAGACCACTATGAAGACACACCAAATGATGACCACCAATCAGAGACCACTATGAATACACACCAAATGATGACCTCCAATCAGAGACCACTATGAAGACACACCAAATGATGACCACCAATCAGAGACCACTATGAAGACACACCAAATGATGACCTCCAATCAGAGACCACTATGAAGACACACCAAATGATGACCACCAATCAGAGACCACTATGAAGACACACCAAATGATGACCTCCAATCAGAGACCACTATGAAGACACACCAAATGATGACCTCCAATCAGAGACCACTATGAAGACACACCAAATGATGACCTCCAATCAGAGACCACTATGAAGACACACCAAATGATGACCACCAATCAGAGACCACTATAAAGACACACCAAATGATGACCACCAATCAGAGACCTTCTTCTAATTCTTCTTAAATTGAGTACTCCAAAAGTAATGGGAAGTAAACCAATTACATTACTGTGTTTGGGTCCAAAAGTTAAGTTACTGATTACAGTTTTGGACAGGTAACCACCCATTGGGCACAAACTGGTTAAATCAGCGTTGTTTCAATGTAATTTGTCAACATATTGTGACATGGAATCTACTCGGAAAAATACATTGGATTTGAAAAAAGTTATCTACTGTTGTTTTGAGTGTAAAATTTCAACCACATGATTATGTTATCATGAAATATGTTTAATTTGTACTTTTGAAACAACGTCATTCTTCAAAGTAATAAGCACCTCCGACTGGATTATCTACAGCTACTCTTTGGTCTTCCATCCAGAATTTTAACCAAGCCTAGCTTTGGTCTCCCATCCAGAATTTTAACCAAGACTAGCTTTGTTCTCCCATCCAGGATTTTAACCAAGCCTAGCTTTGGTCTCCCATCCAGGATTTTAACCAAGCCTAGCTTTGGTCTCCCATCCAGGATTTTAACCAAGCCTAGCTTTGGTCTCCCATCCAGGATTTTAACCAAGCCTAGCTTTGGTCTCCCATCCAGGAGTTTAACCAAGCCTAGCTTTGGTCTCCCATCCAGGATTTTAACCAAGCCTAGCTTTGGTCTCCCATCCAGGAGTTTAACCAAGCCTAGCTTTGGTCTCCCATCCAGGATTTTAACCAAGCCTAGCTTTGGTCTCCCATCCAGGAGTTTAACCAAGACTAGCTTTGGTCTCCCATCCAGGATTTTAACCAAGCCTAGCTTTGTTCTCCCATCCAGGATTTTAACCAAGCCTAGCTTTGGTCTCCCATCCAGGAGTTTAACCAAGCCTAGCTTTGGTCTCCCATCCAGGATTTTAACCAAGCCTAGCTTTGGTCTCCCATCCAGGATTTTAACCAAGCCTAGCTGCATCATGTTATGGGTATGCTTGTAATTGTAAAATAAACAGAATGGAACTAAGCACAGGCAAAATCCAAGATGAAAACCTAGTTCAGTCTACTTTCCACCAGACACTAGGAGATTGATTCACCTTTTAGCAGGACAGTAACCTTAAACACAAGGCCAAATCTACACAGGATCTGCTTGCCAAGATGACAGTGAATGAGTGGCTGAGTTTTGACATAAATCTACTTGAAAATCTATGACAGAACCTGAAAATTGCTGTCTCGCAATGATCAATAACCAATTTGATAGATTTGGAATAAATCTGAGAAGAATAATGGGTAAATATTGCACAATCCAGGTGTGGAATGCTCTTAGAGACTTACCCAGAAAGACTCACAGCTCTAATCACTGCCTAAGGTGCTTCTACTATCTAAAAACATGTTTTCACTGTCATTGTGGGGAATTGTGTGTAAATGGTGAGAAAATGAAATATTTAATTCATTTTGAATTCAGGCTGTAACACAAAATGTGGAATAACTCAAGGGGTATGAATACTTTCTGAAGGCACTGTACATCTCCTTCAAATATTGATATTTGGTTGCGTTTTCAACCAAACACAACTCAATATTACTTTTTTATAACATAGTCAATAGCCTAATGTTAGCACAGTGATACCACATTATTAAGTTGTAGAAATGAACACAATACCTGACATTGTATTCCCATTTGAACTTGGGTGTGTTTTTAAATGGTTGAAAGTACAGTGACAACACATTTAGGAGACTGCAAAACCAAATATCAGACATTCTGTAACGGTGGGTGAGTGATGGGTGAAGAGTCAAACGCAGGGTGAAGAGTCAAACGCAGAGAGCAAAGTAAATGGGGAAAAAAACGCTTTAATGTCCTTAACAAAGTAACAGGTCCAAACATGGGTGAAGCCCTTAAACACCGGTGCAAAACAAACCCAAAACCTAGTTAAACCAACCCAGACAGAACAACCCAAAACCTAGTTACACCAACCCAGACAGAACAACCCAAAACCTAGTTACACCAACCCAGACAGAACAACCCAAAACCTAGTTACACCAACCCAGACAGAACAACCCAAAACCTAGTTACACCAACCCAGACAGAGAACAACCCAAAACCTAGTTACACCAACCCAGACAGAACAACCCAAAACCTAGTTACACCAACCCAGACAGAGAACAACCCAAAACCTAGTTACACCAACCCAGACAGAGAACAACCCAAAACCTAGTTACACCAACCCAGACAGAGAACAACCCAAAACGTAGTTACACCAACCCAGGAGAGAACAACCCAAAACCTAGTTACACCAACCCAGACAGAGAACAACCCAAAACCTAGTTACACCAACCCAGACAGAGAACAACCCAAAACCTAGTTACACCAACCCAGACAGAGAACAACCCAAAACCTAGTTAAACCAACCCAGACAGAGAACAACCCAAAACCTAGTTACACCAACCCAGACAGAGAACAACCCAAAACCTAGTTACACCAACCCAGACAGAGAACAACCCAAAACCTAGTTACACCAACCCAGACAGAGAACATCCCAAAACCTAGTTACACCAACCCTGACAGAGAACAACCCAAAACCGACGATACGCAACAACCACAACAAGCACACACACCAGCGGGCAAAACCAACTGAAATAACACCCATCACATTACCCCAACAAGGAACAGGTGAAAACAATTAGACAGAAACCAACTGAAATAACACCCATCACATTACCCCAACAAGGAACAGGTGAAAACAATTAGACAGAAACAAACGAAAAGGAAAAAGGGATCGGTGGCAGCCACTTGCCTCCACACACACACACACACACACACACACACACACACACACACACACACACACACACACACACACACACACACACACACACACACACACACACACACACACACACACACACACACACACACACACACACACACGTTGTCACTCACTAGTTGTCTTTTGTTTATTCACACACCCTTACAGGACTACAACATTTCTTTACTGCAGCACGCATGCACACACACCAACATCCTGTTTGCTTTGTCAGACACTCTGTGTGGGACTGGAGATGTGTCTGGACATGGCCGAGTGTAATGGTTATTTCTGTCCCCTCATAAGGAGGTGTGAGGGGTCCTGTGGTGCAGTGGGAACTAAGAGAGGAGACCTGAGGGAGGGGGAAGTGTTTGACCGTGACACTCCTGTTCATGTTTGCTGTTAACTAGTTGCTGTAGTGCTAATGGTGGTCATAATGATGTGCCATGTGTTCAGTGTGTGTGTGTGTGTGTGTGTGTGTGTGTGTGTGTGTGTGTGTGTGTGTGTGTGTGTGTGTGTGTGTGTGTTGAAGCCAACTGTGTAATTTCAGTAATGGCACCACAATCCCACAATCCCCTCTTCCATCACTGTGGTCCACTCCCAACAATGACCTTCATCTCTTTCTTTCTCTCAATCCCTCCATCACTCATCCCTCTCTCTTCTTTCTCTTCTTCTCTTGCTCTCTACGACATTCTCTCTCTCTCTCCCTCTCACCCTCCCTATGCCGTTCTCTCTCTCTCTCCCTCACACCCTCCCTACGCTGTTCTCTTTCTCTCCCTTTATCTTTCTCTCTGCATCTTTCTCTCTCCCTCTTTCTCTCTTCCTCTATCTCTCTCTTCGTCTCTCTCTGTTTCTCTCTCTCCCTCTTTCTCGCGCCCTCTTTTTCTCTTCCTCTATCTCTCTCCCTCTATCTCTCTCGCTCTTTCTCTATCTCTCTCTCTCTTTCCCTCACTCTCTCTCTCCCTCTATCCTCTCCCACTGTTTCTTTCTATCTCTCACTCTCTCTCTCTCTCCCCCTCTCTTCCACTTTGAAATGGTTATCAGTTGATGTACAGAAATACAGAGCGGACACGGCCCCACACTCTAAACCACCAAACTAAGGCCAGGAATTTAATCTCTCTCCCACTTGCCTCCCCCTCTCCTCCCCCTTTCTTCTCATCCCCACACCACCATCGTGATGGGTTCTCACCATGGAGAGACTTTCTCTCTCTTCCTCTCCTCCTTTCATCCTTTCTTTTCTGTACTGTTCTGTACTTCCTCTCTCTCTCATGGCTCCCCCCTCTCATACACTATATATACAAAAGTATCTGGACACCCCTTCAAATGATTGGATTCGGCTATTTCAGCCACACCCGTTGCTGGCAGGTGTATACAAATTTACACACCGACATGCAATCTCCATAGACAAACATTGGCAGTAGAATGGCCTTACTGAAGAGCTCAGTGACTTTCAACATGGCACCGTGATTGGATGCCACCTTTCCAACAAGTCAGATTGTCAAATGTCTGCCCTGCTAGAGGTGCCCCGGTCAACTGTCAGTGTTGTTATTGTGAAGTGGAAACGTCTAGGAGAATCAACGGCTTAGCAGCGTATTGATAGACCACACAAGCTCACAGAACAGGACCGCTGAGTGCTGAAGAGTGTAGCTCGTAAAAATTGTCTGTCCTCGGCTGAAACACTCGCTACCGAGCTCCAAACTGCAATCTGGAAGCAACGTCAGCACAACAACTGTTCGTTGGGAGCTTCATGAAATGGGTTTCCATCTCTGAGCAGCCGCGCACAAGCCTAAGATCAGCATGCAAGATACTAAGCGTTAGCTGGAGGAAACCTCAACCTCAACCCTATCGGACACCTTTGGGATGAATTGGAACGTCGACTGCGAGCCAGGCCTAATCGCCCAACGTCTGTGTCCAATCTCACTAATGCTCTTGTGGCTGAATGGAAGCAAGTCCCCGCAGCAATGTTCCACCATCTAGTGGAAAGCCTTCCCAGAAGAGTGGAGGCTGTTATAGCAGCAAAGGCGGGATCAACCCAATGTTCAAGTAGCAGGTGTCCACATACTTTTGGTAATGTGCTGTATCTCCCACCAATCTCTTTTTTGTATGCTCTCCATCTCCATCTCCCCTATCCCTCCTCTTCCAATTCTCCCTCCATGTACATTATATCTCTTATGTCTCTTATATCGTTCATTCTCACTCCACTTCCTGGTAACATGTCTTCCTCTACTCACACTGAAGAAGGTCCTGGTAACATGTCTTCCTCTACTCACACTGAAGAAGGTCCTGGTAACATGTCTTCCTCTACTCACACTGAAGAAGGTCCTGGTAACATGTCTTCCTCTACTCACACTGAAGAAGGTCCTGGTAACATGTCTTCCTCTACTCACACTGAAGAAGGTCCTGGTAACAATTAATCACAATGGATCCGGAACAATAGCTACATTCCTTTCCAGAACCAGTTATTTCCACCATTTTGGGGGGTAATGAGGACGCGACCTGCCTCTCTCAGTTACGGTTCCTTCCCATTCAAGTGGTTTCTTCAACCTAGGAGCCAATCAGGTTGCTGTTTCAGCTCCTCTGGGTCATTATTTTTAAGGCTTGGTTTGGAACTATGTCCCCCTGTGAAGCCTGGATAGGCTGGTGCTGTAATTGCACAATCTAAGCCTACTCATGAGCATTGTTATACACAGTATGAAAGTCAGTATGTGTATGAAAGTCACAGTATGTGTATGAAAGGCGTGTGCATGTGTGTGTGTGTGTGTGTGTGTGTGTGTGTGTGTGTGTGTGTGTGTGTGTGTGTGTGTGTGTGTGTGTGTGTGTGTGTGTGTGTGTGTGTGTGTGTGTGTGTGTGTGTGTGTGTGTGTGTGTGTCAAGTTATTCTGCATACTCAGTTTGTCTACAGTGCATGTCAAACTGCTAACAAGCCTAAATGGGTTTTTAATGACACGCTCCAAGACTCTGTACTGTACCAGTCAACTCTATATAACAACTGACTTTCACAATCCACCACTACACTCTCTCTCTCTCTCTCTCTCTCTCTCTCTCTCTCTCTCTCTCTCTCTCTCTCTCTCTCTCTCTCTCTCTCTCTCTCTCGCACACACACACACACACACACACACACACACACACACACACACACACACACACACACACACACACACACACACACACACACACACACACAGAAAGCACAACCTCGCAGACAAACACATATTGGGATAGTACACTGAAAGGAACAACAGAACCAGCAGCAGCAGAGCTTGTTAATGCTATAACACACTGTCTCTAGCAGCAGAAGCAGAACTAGTTAACAATGTAACACTTTGTCTCTAGCATCAGATCTAGTTAACACTGTAACACTCTGTCTCTATCAGCAGAACTAGTTAACACTGTAACACTCTGTCTCTATCAGCAGATCTAGTTAACACTGTAACACTCTGTCTCTGTCTCTATCAGCAGATCTAGTTAACACTGTAACACTCTGTCTCTGTCTCTATCAGCAGAACTAGTTAACACTGTAACACTCTATCTCTGTCTCTTGCAGCAGAACTAGTTAACACTGTAACACTCTGTCTCTGTCTCTTGCAGCAGAACTAGTTAACACTGTAACACTGTCTCTATCAGCAGATCTACTTAACACTGTAACACTCTGTCTCTGTCTCTATCAGCAGAACTAGTTAACACTGTAACACTCTATCTCTGTCTCTTGCAGCAGAACTAGTTAACACTGTAACACTCTGTCTCTGTCTCTTGCAGCAGAAATAGTTAACACTGTAACACTCTGTCTCTGTCTCTAGCAGCAGAACTAGTTAACACTGTAACACTCTGTCTTCAGCAACAGAACTAGTTCAAACTGTAACACCCTGTCTCTAGCAGCAGAACTAGTTAATACTATAACACTCTGTCTCTACCAGCAGATCTAGTTAACACGGTAACACTCTGTCTCTGTCTCTATCAGCAGAACTAGTTAACACTGTAACACTCTGTCTATATCAGCAGATCTAGTTAACACTGTTACACTCTGTCTCTGTCTCTATCAGCAGAACTAGTTAAAACTGTAACATGCTGTCTCTATCAGCAGATCTACTTAACACTGTAACACTCTGTCTCTAGCAGCAGAACTAGTTAACACTGTAACACTCTGTCTCTGTCTCTATCAGCAGATCTAGTTAACACTGTAACACTCTGTCTCTGTCTCTTGCAGCAGAACTAGTTAACACTGTAACACTCTGTCTCTGTCTCTATCAGCAGATCTAGTTAACACTGTAACACTCTGTCTCTGTCTCTATCAGCAGAACTAGTTAACACTGTAACACTCTGTCTCTGTCTCTTGCAGCAGAACTAGTTAACACTGTAACACACTGTCTCTGTCTCTTGCAGCAGAACTAGTTAACACTGTAACACTCTGTCTCTGTCTCTTGCAGCAGAACTAGTTAACACTGTAACACACTGTCTCTGTCTCTATCAGCAGAACTAGTTAACACTGTAAAACTCTATCTCTGTCTCTTGCAGCAGAACTAGTTAACACTGTAACACTCTGTCTCTGTCTCTTGGAGCAGAACTAGTTAACACTGTAACACTCTGTCTCTATCAGCAGATCTACTTAACACTGTAACACTCTGTCTATGTCTCTTGCAGCAGAACTAACACTATGTCTCTAGCAGCAGAACAAGTTAACACTGTAACACTCTGTCTCTGTCTCTCTAATGTCCTCTGTTACCTGGTGTGGTTCTCACCTACAACACCATTAGGTTAGCCCTGTGGGTCACACACACACACACACACACACACACACACACACACACACACACTACTCTCACACTGTTTTCCTTGTAATATCCTCAATGTTGATTATAGAACAGACACTTGGCTCTACAGCAATATAGAAATATGGTAGCTCGATAGAGTATAGTATATTGTCATGATGTGAAAGGACTTGTGTGTTCCTGCTCTCTCAGACTACGTGGAGTTTTCTCCTGTCTTCCTACGATACTTCGTCTCAGGTATGGCATGTGTAGTTAGGATTGTGTCTCCCAATAGATTTGTAGCTACGTTTATATTGTTAGGTCTTAGAGATCTACAGTAGCTATGTTCGTTGTCTTTTCTTCTCTTTTCTTCTCTTGTATCTTTTTTGTCTTAGTTAACATGTAAAGTTTCCATCCAAAGTCTCTCGTACCATGTAAAGTTTCCCTCCAAAGTCTCTCCTATCATGTGAAGTTTCCCTCTAATGTCCCTCCTACCATGTAAAGTTTCCCTCTAAAGTCCCTCCTACCTTGTAAAGTTTCCCGCTAAAGTGTTTCCGACCATGTGAAGTTTCCCTCTATAGTCTCTCCTACCATGTAAAGTCTCCCTCTAAAGTCTCATCTACCACGTAAAGTCTCCCTCTAAAGTCTCTCCGACCATGTAAAGTTTCCCTGTAAAGTCTCTCCGACCATGTAAAGTCTCCCTCTAAAGTCTCTCCGACCATGTAAAGTCTCCCTCTATAGTCCCTTCTACCACGTAAAGTCTCCCTCTAAAGTCTCTCCGACCATGTAAAGTCTCCCTCTAAAGTCTCTCCGACCATGTAAAGTCTCCCTCTAAAGTCACTCCGACCATGTAAAGTCTCCCTCTATAGTCCCTTCTACCACGTAAAGTCTCCCTCTGAAGTTTCTCCTGACAGTTTAGTTTCAGTGAAAGGAGTAATTAAAGAGGAGAGGAGCAGTGTAGTGAAGATTCAGCAGACACTTTTAATCGGGATAATTCCAGTTTTGGTTGCCGTCCGTTCCTACATAGGCCTGATGAGTCATGATTAACCCAGCCAGCCAACACAGCTGTCTGATACTTCACTACAACACACAATTAGTCAGATCCTTACAGAGCCATTTTTGTTTGTGTGTGTGTGTGTTTGTGTTTTAACGTGCTCGTGCGTGTGTGTGAGCGTGCACATTTGTGTGTGCACACATGTGTTCCTGAGGGCGTGTGTTTTCCCTCCTCTTCTTTACCACCAGCTGATTGGGAGCAATTGCATCCCATCCTATCCTACAATAGTATCTTTAATTAGTATTGAGGATAAATTGGTCCCTTTTCCCTTAATTGCTTTCTCCTCCGTGTTACATTTAATTTGGCTGCAGCGGGTGTTATTGATCCTCTTTGATGTGCTTTAATTTGGATAATTGTATATATTTATTTCAGATGTGACAATTTGTTTAGTACATTTTTCTTTGGGCCATTTCATGAAATGGGGCAGGGGCTTTACTGCATCAAATGGACACTGTAGTGTCCTGCAGTAGTCGTAGGTTCCTCTAGTCTACAACAGAGGGTGAATAGTGAATAGTAGATATGGAGGAGAAACTCCAAAGCCCAAAGAACATCCTTCAGCAGAACTCCTCTTGTTTCTTTGATAAGGAATGACGCATGAAGGGTAATGAGGAACAGCATAGGGGCAGTATAGGAACGTAAAGGAACAGCAACAGTATAGAAACAGTACATGAAAAATAACATTATTTGAACATTATAGGAACAGGAACAATATTTGAACAGTATAGGAACAGGAACAATATTTGAACAGTATAGGAACAGGAACAATATTTGAACAGTATAGGAACAGGAACAATATTTGAACAGTATAGGAACAGGAACAATATTTGAACAGGAAAGGAACAGGAACAGGAACAGTATAGGAACAGGAATAGTATTGGAACAGTATAGGAGCAGGAACAGTATTTGAACAGCATAGGAACAGTAAAGGAACATGAACAGTATATGAATGTTAAAAGTATAGGTACAGGAACAGTATGGGAACATGAGAGTATAGGAACAAGAACAGTATAGGAACAGGAATAATATTGGAACACTAAAAGTATAGGAACTGTAACAGTATAGGAACAGGAATAGTATTGGAACAGTATAGGACAAGGAACAGTATTTGAACAGTATAGGGATGTTAAAAGTATAGGAACAGGAACAGTATAGGAACAGGAATAGTATTGGAACAGTATAGGAACAGAAACAGTATTTGAACATAATAATATAGGAATAGTAGAGGAACATTTATGGGTAGAGTAACAGTACAGTAACAGTACAGCAACAGGAGCAGTATAAGAACATGAAAAGGATATGAACAGTATCAGTTTAGGAACCATATTTGAACAGTATAGGAACAGGAACAGGAAGAGTAAAGGAATGGGAACCATATTTGAACAGTATAGGAACAGGAACAGGAAGAGTAAAGGAATGGGAACCATATTTGAACAGTATAGGAACAGGAACAGTAAAGGAATAGGAACAGCATTCAAACATGAAAAGGATAGGAACAGTATCAGTATAGGAACAGTATAGGAACCATATTTGAACAGTAAAGGATCAGGAACATTATTGGAACAGTATAGGAACAGGAACCGTATAGGACCGTGAATAGTATAGGAACGGGAATAGTATTGGAACAGGAAGAGTATATGAACAGTATATGAATAGGAACAGTGTATGAACATGTATAGGAACAGCATTGGAACAGGAACAGTATAGGAAAGGTAACAGTATAGGAACAGTATTGGAACAGGAATGTTATAGGAACAGGAACAGTATTGGAACAGGAATAGTTTAGGAACAGGAGTAGTACAGAACAGTATTGGAACAGTATAGGAGAGGATTGGTTTAGGAATAGGAGTAGTACAGAACAGTATAGGAACAGTATAGAAGATGATTGGTATAGGAACAGGAGTAGTACAGCGCAATATTTGAACAGTATAGGAACAGTATAGGAGAGAATTGGTATAGGAACAGGAATAGTACATAACAGTATAGGAACAGTATAGGAGAGGATTGGTATAGGAACAGGAATACTACATAACAGTATAGGAACAGTATAGGAGAGAATTGGTATAGGAACAGGAATAGTACATAACAGTATAGGAACAGTATAGGAGAGGATTGGTATAGGAACAGGAGTAGTACAGAACAGTATTGGAACAGTATAGGAACAGGAACAGTATAGGAACAGGAACAGTAAAGGAATAGGAACAGCATTCAAACATGAAAAGGATAGGAACAGTATCAGTATAGGAACAGTATAGGAACCATATTTGAACAGTACAGGAACAGAAACAGTAAAGGATCAGGAACATTATTGGAACAGTATAGGAACAGGAACCGTATAGGAACAGGAACCGTATAGGACCGTGAATAGTATAGGAATGGGAATAGTATTGGAACAGGAAGAGTATATGAACAGTATATGAATAGGAACAGTGTATGAACATGTATAGGAACAGCATTGGAACAGGAACAGTATTTGAACAGGAACAGTATAGGAACAGAAACAGTATTTGAACAGGAACAGTATAGGAACAGGACGTGTATAGAGAAAGTATAGGAACAGTAACAGTATTTGAACAGGAACAGTATTTGAACAGGAACAGTATAGGAACAGTAACAGTATTTGAACAGGAACAGTATAGGAACAGTATAGGAACAGGAACCGTATAGGACCGTGAATAGTATAGGAACGGGAATAGTATTGGAACAGGAAGAGTATATGAACAGTATATGAATAGGAACAGTGTATGAACATGTATAGGAACAGCATTGGAACAGGAACAGTATTTGAACAGGAACAGTATAGGAACAGAAACAGTATTTGAACAGGAACAGTATAGGAACAGGAAGTGTATAGAGAAAGTATAGGAACAGTAACAGTATTTGAACAGGAACAGTATAGG
Source organism: Oncorhynchus masou masou (assembly GCF_036934945.1). Classification (NCBI taxonomy): domain Eukaryota; kingdom Metazoa; phylum Chordata; class Actinopteri; order Salmoniformes; family Salmonidae; genus Oncorhynchus; species Oncorhynchus masou. The sequence continues at coordinate 79,253,668 of NC_088243.1, forward strand.
AACAGTATTTGAACAGGAACAGTATAGGAACAGGAACAGTATAAGGACAGTATAGGAACAGGAACAGTATGAGGACATGAATAGTATAGGAACAAGAACAATAACAAGAACAATATTGTAACGGGAACAGTAAAGGAACAGAAACAGTATTTGAACAGGAACAGTATAGGAACGGAAACAGTATTTGTACAGGAACAGTATAGGAACAGTATCGGAACATCGACAGTATAGGAACAGGAAATGTATAGGAACAGGAACAGTATAGGAACAGTAACAGTATTTGAACAGGAACAGTATAGGAACAGGAGGAGTATAGAGAAAGTATAGGAACAGTAACAGTATTTGAACAGGAACAGTATAGGAACAGAAACAGTATAGGAACAGTATCGGAACAGTATAGGAACAGGAAATGTATAGGAACAGGAACAGTATAGGAACAGTAACAGTATTTGAACAGGAACAGTATAGGAACAGTAACAGTATAGAAACATGAACAGTATAGGAACAGGAACAGTATAGAAACAGGAACAGTATAGGAACAGGAACAGTATAGGAACAGAAACAGTATTTGAAAAGGAACAGTATAGGAACAGAAACAGTATTTGAACAGGAACAGTATAGGAACGGAAACAGTATTTGTACAGGAACAGTATAGGAACAGGAAGAGTATAGAGAAAGTATAGGAACAGTAACAGGATTTGAACAGGAACAGTATAGGAACAGGAAGAGTATAGAGAAAGTATAGGAACAGTAACATTATTTGAACAGGAACAGAATAGGAACAGAAACAGTATTTGAACAGGAACAGTATAGGAACAGGAAGAGTATAGAGAAAGTATAGGAACAGTAACATTATTTGAACAGGAACAGTATAGGAACAGAAACAGTATTTGAACAGGAACAGTATAGGAACAGTCTTGGAACATCAACAGTATAGGAACAGGAAATGTATAGGAACATGAACAGTATATGAACAGTAACAGTATTTGAACAGGAACAGTATAGGGACAGGAACAGTATAGAAACATGAACAGTATAGGAACAGGAACAGTATAGGAACAGGAACAGTATAGGAACAGGAACAGTATAGGGACAGGAACAGTATAGGAACAGGAGCAGTATAGGAACAGGAACAGTATGGGAACAGGAACAGTATAGGAACAGGAACAGTATAGAAACAGGAACAGTATAGGGACAGGAACAGTATAGTAACAGGAACAGTATAGGGACAGGAACAGTATAGAAACAGGAACAGTATAGGGACAGGAACAGTATAGTAACAGGAACAGTATAGGAACAGGAACAGTATAGGAACAGGAACAGTATAGGAACAGGAACAGTATAGGAACAGGAACAGTATAGGAACAGGAACAATATAGGAATTGGAACAGTATAGGAACAATAACAGTATAGGAACAGGAACAGTATATGAACAGGAACAGTATAGGAACAGGCACAGTATAGTTACTGGAACAGTATAGGAACAGGAACAGTATAGGAACAGGAACAGTATAGAAACAGGAACAGTATAGAAACAGGAACAGTATAGAAACAGGAACAGTATAGGAACTGGAACAGTATAGGAACAGGAACAGTATAAGAACAGGAACAGTATAGGAACAGGAACTGTATAGGAACAGGAACTGTATAGAAACAGGAACAGTATAGGAACAATAACGGTATATGAACAGTAACAGTATAGGAACAATAACAGTATAGGAAGAGGAACAGTATAGAAACAATAACAGAATAGGAACAATAACAGTATAGGAAGAGGAACAGTATAGGAACAATAACAGTATAGGAACAATAACGGTATATGAACAGTAACAGTATAGGAACAATAACAGTATAGGAAGAGGAACAGTATAGGAACAATAACAGTATAGGAACAATAACAGTATAGGAACAATAACAGTATAGGAAGAGGAACAGTATAGGAACAATAACAGTATAGGAACAATAACAGTATAGGAGCAATAACAGTATAGGAACAATAACAGTATAGGAACAATAACAGTATAGGAACAATAACAGTATGGGAACAATAACAGTATGGGAACAGTAACAGTATAGGAACAATAACAGTATAGGAACGATAACAGTATAGGAACAATAACAGTATAGGAACAATAACAGTATAGGAACAATAACAGTATAGGAACAATAACAGTATAGGAACAATAACAGTATAGGAAGAGGAACAGTATAGGAACAATAACAGTATAGGAACAATACCAGTATAGGAACTGGAACAGCATAGGAACAGTAACAGTATAGGAACAGAAACAGTATTTGAAAAGGAACAGTATAGGAACAGAAACAGTATTTGAACAGGAACAGTATAGGAACGGAAACAGTATTTGTACAGGAACAGTATAGGAACAGGAAGAGTATAGAGAAAGTATAGGAACAGTAACAGGATTTGAACAGGAACAGTATAGGAACAGGAAGAGTATAGAGAAAGTATAGGAACAGTAACATTATTTGAACAGGAACAGAATAGGAACAGAAACAGTATTTGAACAGGAACAGTATAGGAACAGGAAGAGTATAGAGAAAGTATAGGAACAGTAACATTATTTGAACAGGAACAGTATAGGAACAGAAACAGTATTTGAACAGGAACAGTATAGGAACAGTCTTGGAACATCAACAGTATAGGAACAGGAAATGTATAGGAACATGAACAGTATATGAACAGTAACAGTATTTGAACAGGAACAGTATAGGGACAGGAACAGTATAGAAACATGAACAGTATAGGAACAGGAACAGTATAGGAACAGGAACAGTATAGGAACAGGAACAGTATAGGGACAGGAACAGTATAGGAACAGGAGCAGTATAGGAACAGGAACAGTATGGGAACAGGAACAGTATAGGAACAGGAACAGTATAGAAACAGGAACAGTATAGGGACAGGAACAGTATAGTAACAGGAACAGTATAGGGACAGGAACAGTATAGAAACAGGAACAGTATAGGGACAGGAACAGTATAGTAACAGGAACAGTATAGGAACAGGAACAGTATAGGAACAGGAACAGTATAGGAACAGGAACAGTATAGGAACAGGAACAGTATAGGAACAGGAACAATATAGGAATTGGAACAGTATAGGAACAATAACAGTATAGGAACAGGAACAGTATATGAACAGGAACAGTATAGGAACAGGCACAGTATAGTTACTGGAACAGTATAGGAACAGGAACAGTATAGGAACAGGAACAGTATAGAAACAGGAACAGTATAGAAACAGGAACAGTATAGAAACAGGAACAGTATAGGAACTGGAACAGTATAGGAACAGGAACAGTATAAGAACAGGAACAGTATAGGAACAGGAACTGTATAGGAACAGGAACTGTATAGAAACAGGAACAGTATAGGAACAATAACGGTATATGAACAGTAACAGTATAGGAACAATAACAGTATAGGAAGAGGAACAGTATAGAAACAATAACAGAATAGGAACAATAACAGTATAGGAAGAGGAACAGTATAGGAACAATAACAGTATAGGAACAATAACGGTATATGAACAGTAACAGTATAGGAACAATAACAGTATAGGAAGAGGAACAGTATAGGAACAATAACAGTATAGGAACAATAACAGTATAGGAACAATAACAGTATAGGAAGAGGAACAGTATAGGAACAATAACAGTATAGGAACAATAACAGTATAGGAGCAATAACAGTATAGGAACAATAACAGTATAGGAACAATAACAGTATAGGAACAATAACAGTATGGGAACAATAACAGTATGGGAACAGTAACAGTATAGGAACAATAACAGTATAGGAACGATAACAGTATAGGAACAATAACAGTATAGGAACAGGAACAGTATAGGAACAGGAACAGTATAGGAACAGGAACAGTATAGGGACAGGAACAGTATAGGAACAGGAGCAGTATAGGAACAGGAACAGTATGGGAACAGGAACAGTATAGGAACAGGAACAGTATAGAAACAGGAACAGTATAGGGACAGGAACAGTATAGTAACAGGAACAGTATAGGGACAGGAACAGTATAGAAACAGGAACAGTATAGGGACAGGAACAGTATAGTAACAGGAACAGTATAGGAACAGGAACAGTATAGGAACAGGAACAGTATAGGAACAGGAACAGTATAGGAACAGGAACAGTATAGGAACAGGAACAATATAGGAATTGGAACAGTATAGGAACAATAACAGTATAGGAACAGGAACAGTATATGAACAGGAACAGTATAGGAACAGGCACAGTATAGTTACTGGAACAGTATAGGAACAGGAACAGTATAGGAACAGGAACAGTATAGAAACAGGAACAGTATAGAAACAGGAACAGTATAGAAACAGGAACAGTATAGGAACTGGAACAGTATAGGAACAGGAACAGTATAAGAACAGGAACAGTATAGGAACAGGAACTGTATAGGAACAGGAACTGTATAGAAACAGGAACAGTATAGGAACAATAACGGTATATGAACAGTAACAGTATAGGAACAATAACAGTATAGGAAGAGGAACAGTATAGAAACAATAACAGAATAGGAACAATAACAGTATAGGAAGAGGAACAGTATAGGAACAATAACAGTATAGGAACAATAACGGTATATGAACAGTAACAGTATAGGAACAATAACAGTATAGGAAGAGGAACAGTATAGGAACAATAACAGTATAGGAACAATAACAGTATAGGAACAATAACAGTATAGGAAGAGGAACAGTATAGGAACAATAACAGTATAGGAACAATAACAGTATAGGAGCAATAACAGTATAGGAACAATAACAGTATAGGAACAATAACAGTATAGGAACAATAACAGTATGGGAACAATAACAGTATGGGAACAGTAACAGTATAGGAACAATAACAGTATAGGAACGATAACAGTATAGGAACAATAACAGTATAGGAACAATAACAGTATAGGAACAATAACAGTATAGGAACAATAACAGTATAGGAACAATAACAGTATAGGAAGAGGAACAGTATAGGAACAATAACAGTATAGGAACAATACCAGTATAGGAACTGGAACAGCATAGGAACAGTAACAGTATAGGCACAATAACAGTATAGGAACAGTAACAGTATAGGAACAGTAACAGTATATGAACAGGAACAGTATAGGAACAGGAACAGTATAGGAACAGGAACAGTATAAGGACAGTATAGGAACAGGAACAGTATAGGAACAGGAACAGTATATGAACAGGAACAGTATATGAACATTAACAGTATATGAACAGGAACAGTATAGGAACAGGAACAGTATAGGACTAGGAACAGTATAAGGACAGTATAGGAACAGGAACAGTATAGGAACAGGAACAGTATAGAAACAGGAACAGTATAAGGACAGTATAGGAACAGGAACATTATGAGGACATGAATAGTATAGGAACAAGAACAATAACAAGAACAATATTGTAACGGGAACAGTATAGGAACAGAAACAGTATTTGAACAGGAACAGTATAGGAACAGTAACAGTATTTGAACAGGAACAGTATAGGAACAGGAAGAGTATAGAGAAAGTATAGGAACAGTAACAGTATTTGAACAGGAACAGTATAGGAACAGAAACAGTATTTGAACAGGAACAGTATAGGAACAGTATCGGAACATCAACAGTATAGGAACAGGAACAGTATAGGAACAGGAACAGTATAGGAACAGTAACAGTATTTGAACAGAAACAGTATAGAAACAGTAACAGTATAGAAACATGAACAGTATAGGAACAGGAACAGTATAGGGACAGGAACAGTATAGAAACAGGAACAGTATAGGGACAGGAACAGTATAGTAACAGGAACAGTATAGGGACAGGAACAGTATAGGAACAGGAACAGTATAGGAACAGGAACAGTATAGGAACAGGAACAGTATAGGGACAGGAACAATATAGGAATTGGAACAGTATAGGAACAGGAACAGTATAGGAACAGGAACAATATAGGAATTGGAACTGTATAGGAACAGGAACAATATAGGAATTGGAACATTATAGGAACAGGAACAGTATAGGAACAGGAACAATATAGGAATTGGAACAGTATAGGAACAGGAACAGTATAGGAACAGGAACAGTATAGGAACAGGAACAATATAGGAATTGGAACAGTATAGGAACAGGAACAGTATAGGAACAGGAACAGTATAGGAACAGGAACAGTATAGGAACAGGAACAGTATAGGAACAGGAACAATATAGGAATTGGAACAGTATAGGGACAGGAACAGTATAGTAACAGGAACAGTATAGGGACAGGAACAGTATAGGAACAGGAACAGTATAAGAACAGGAACAGTATAGGAACAGGAACAGTATAGGAACAGGAACAGTATAGGAACAGGAACAATATAGGAACAGGAACAGTATAGGAACAGGAACAATATAGGAATTGGAACAGTATAGGAACAGGAACAGTATAGGAACAGGAACAATATAGGAACAGGAACAGTATAGGAACAGGAACAGTATAGGAACAGGAACAGTATAGGAACAGGAACAGTATAGGAACAGGAACAGTATAGGAACAGGAACAATATAGGAATTGGAACAGTATAGGAACAGGAACAGTATAGGAACAGGAACAGTATAGGAACAGGAACAGTATAGAAACAGGAACAGTATAGGAACAGGAACAATATAGGAATTGGAACAGTATAGGAACAGGAACAGTATAGGAACAGGAACAATATAGGAACAGGAACAGTATAGGAACAGGAACAGTATAGGAACAAGAACAGTATAGGAACAGGAACAATATAGGAATTGGAACAGTATAGGAACAATAACAGTATAGGAACAGGAACAGTATATGAACAGGAACAGTATAGGAACAGGCACAGTATAGTTACTGGAACAGTATAGGAACAGGAACAGTATAGGAACAGGAACAGTATAGAAACAGGAACAGTATAGGAACAGGAACAGTATAGGAACAATAACAGTATAGGAACTGGAACAGTATAGGAACAGGAACAGTATAGGAACAAGAACGGTATATGAACAGGAACAGTATAGGAACAGGAACAGTATAGGAACAATAACAGTATAGGAACAGGAACAATATAGGAATTGGAACAGTATAGGAACAGGAACAGTACAGGAACAGGAACAATATAGGAACAGGAACAGTATAGGAACAGGAACAGTATAGGAACAGGAACAGTATAGGAACAGGAACAATATAGGAATTGGAACAGTATAGGAACAATAACAGTATAGGAACAGGAACAGTATATGAACAGGAACAGTATAGGAACAGGAACAGTATAGGAACAGGAACAGTATAGGAACAATAACAGTATAGGAACTGGAACAGTATAGGAACTTGAACAGTATAGGAACAATAACGGTATATAAACAGGAACAGTATAGGAACAGGAACAGTATAGGAACAATAACAGTATAGGAACAATACCAGTATAGGAACAATAACAGTATAGGAACTGGAACAGTATAGGAACAGGAACAGTATAGGAACAATAACGGTATATGAACAGGAACAGTATAGGAACAGGAACAGTATAGGAACAATAACAGTATATGAACAGGAACAGTATAGGAACAGGAACAGTATAGGAACAATAACGGTATATGAACAGGAACAGTATAGGAACAGGAACAGTATAGGAACAATAACAGTATATGAACAGGAACAGTATAGGAACTGGAACAGTATAGGAACAGGAACAGTATAGGAACAATAATAGTGTAGGAAATGGAACAGTATAGAAACAATAACACTATAGGAACTGGAACAGTTTAGGAACAGGAACAGTATAGGAACAATAACAGTGTAGGAACTGGAACAGTATAGGAACAGGACCTGTATAGGCATGGAAGTATGCAAAGACATTTCCTCATCTCAGATATCCTGAGTCATTCTGTACCTTAACCTTCTTTCGCCAGAGTTACCAGGCTGTGTTTATACTTACTGCGTTCGTTTGTGCTTGCTTGCCTGCTTGAATCCTTGAACTAGTGCATGCCATGACACACACTCCTTTCTCTCACACAGGCGGTCACTTCCACACGCTGGCTGAACTTGGTGTTTGCGACCCGGCGCCTGTTCACCCTGCAGCCCCAACCTACTGTCCTGAGATGGGCCTGCTCCAGAGGGGCTACTCCCTCAGCGCGGGGTCAGACCCTGATGCAGACTCTGACCCAGAGGGGCACCTGTCCCCAGAGAGAGCCATCCAGCTGTGGGGAGGAGGAACAGTAGGAGGACCAGGAGGTGGAGTGAAGAGCAGACACAGTTCAGGATTGTCCAGCAGAGAAAACTCAGTGCTCACACTCACTGACTCAGACAATGACTACAAGTCTGACCATGAATCAGGTAGGAGAGATATTGATTGATTGTTGGTTGGTTGACTGGGAGAGTTCGGGATAGGGTGAGGTTGGGATAGGGGGAGGTTGGGATAGGGGGAGGTTGGGATAGGGGAGGTTGGGATAGGGGGGTTGGGATAGGGTGAGGTTGGGATAGGGGGAGGTTGGCATAGGGTGAGGTTGGGATAGGGTGAGGTCAGGATAGGGTGAGGTTGGGATAGGGGGAGGTTGGGATAGGGGGAGGTTGGGATAGGGGGAGGTTGGGATAGGGTGAGGTTGGGATAGGGGGAGGTTGGGATAGGGTGAGGTTGGGATAGGGGGAGGTTGGCATAGGGTGAGGTTGGGATAGGGTGAGGTCAGGATAGGGTGAGGTTGGGATAGGGGGAGGTTGGGATAGGGGGAGGTTGGGATAGGGTGAGGTCGGGATAGGGTGAGGGCGGGGATAGGGTGAGGTCAGGATAGGGTGAGGGCGGGGATAGGGTGAGGTTGGGATAGGGGGAGGTTGGGATAGGGTGAGGTCGGGATAGGGTGAGGGCGGGGATAGGGTGAGGTCAGGATAGGGTGAGGTTGGGATAGGGTGAGGTTGGGATAGGGGGAGGTTGGGATAGGGGGAGGTTGGGATAGGGTGAGGTAGGGATAGGGGAGGTTGGGATAGGGTGAGGTCGGGATAGGGTGAGGGCGGGGATAGGGTGAGGTCAGGATAGGGTGAGGGCGGGGATAGGGTGAGGTTGGGATAGGGTGAGGTTGGGATAGGGGGAGGTTGGGATAGGGGGAGGTCGGGATAGGGTGAGGTCGGGATAGGGTGAGGGCGGGGATAGGGTGAGGTCAGGATAGGGTGAGGTTGGGATAGGGTGAGGGCGGGGATAGGGTGAGGTCAGGATAGGGTGAGGTTGGGATTGGGTGAGGGCGGGATAGGGTGAGGTCGGGATAGGGTGAGGGCGGGGATAGGGTGAGGTCAGGATAGGGTGAGGTTGGGATAGGGTGAGGGCGGGGATAGGGTGAGGTTGGGATAGGGGGAGGTTGGGATAGGGTGAGGTCGGGATAGGGTGAGGTTGGGATAGGGGGAGGTTGGGATAGGGTGAGGTCAGGATAGGGTGAGGTTGGGATAGGGGGAGGTCGGGATAGGGTGAGGTTGGGATAGGGGGAGGTTGGGATAGGGTGAGGTCAGGATAGGGTGAGGGCGGGGATAGGGTGAGGTCAGGATAGGGTGAGGGCGGGGATAGGGTGAGGTTGGGATAGGGGGAGGTTGGGATAGGGGGAGGTCGGGATAGGGGGAGGTCGGGATAGGGTGAGGGCGGGGATAGGGTGAGGTCAGGATAGGGTGAGGTTGGGATAGGGTGAGGGCGGGGATAGGGTGAGGTCAGGATAGGGTGAGGTTGGGATTGGGTGAGGGCGGGATAGGGTGAGGTCGGGATAGGGTGAGGGCGGGGATAGGGTGAGGTCAGGATAGGGTGAGGTTGGGATAGGGTGAGGGCGGGGATAGGGTGAGGTTGGGATAGGGGGAGGTTGGGATAGGGTGAGGTCGGGATAGGGTGAGGTTGGGATAGGGGGAGGTTGGGATAGGGTGAGGTCAGGATAGGGTGAGGTTGGGATAGGGGGAGGTCGGGATAGGGTGAGGTTGGGATAGGGGAGGTTGGGATAGGGTGAGGTCAGGATAGGGTGAGGTTGGGATAGGGGGAGGGCGGGGATAGGGTGAGGTCAGGATAGGGTGAGGACGGGGATAGGGTGAGGTCAGAATAGGGTGAGGTTGGGATAGGGTGAGGGCGGGGATAGAGTGAGGTCGGGATAGGGGGAGGGCGGGATAGGGTGAGGTTGGGATAGGGGGAGGTTGGGATAGGGTGAGGTTGGGATAGGGTGAGGTTGGGATAGGGTGAGGTCGGGATAGGGTGAGGTTGGGATAGGGGGAGGTTGGGATAGGGTGAGGTCGGGATAGGGTGAGGTTGGGATAGGGGGAGGGCGGGGATAGGGTGAGGTCAGGATAGGGTGAGGACGGGGATAGGGTGAGGTCAGGATAGGGTGAGGTCGGGATAGGGTGAGGGCGGGGATAGAGTGAGGTCGGGATAGGGGGAGGGCGGGATAGGGTGAGGTTGGGATAGGGGAGGTTGGGATAGGGTGAGGTTGGGATAGGGTGAGGTTGGGATAGGGTGAGGTCGGGATAGGGTGTGTTCGGGATAGGGTGAGGTTGGGATAGGGTGAGGTTGGGATAGGGGGAGGTTGGGATAGGGGGAGGTTGGGATAGGGGGAGGTTGGGATAGGGGGAGGTTGGGATAGGGGGAGGTTGGGATAGGGGGAAGTTGGGATAGGGTGAGGTTGGGATAGGGTGAGGTCGGGATAGGGTGAGGTCGGGATAGGGTGAGGTTGGGATAGGGTGAGGTTGGGATAGGGGGAGGTTGGGATAGGGGGAGGTTGGGATAGGGGGAGGTTGGGATAGGGGGAGGTTGGGATAGGGGGAGGTTGGGATAGGGTGAGGTTGGGATAGGGGGAGGTTGGAATAGGGGGAGGTTGGGATAGGGTGAGGTTGGGATAGGGGGAGGTTGGAATAGGGGGAGGTTGGAATAGGGGGAGGTTGGAATAGGGTGAGGTTGGGATAGGGTGAGGTTGGGATAGGGTGAGGTTGGGATAGGGGGAGGTTGGAATAGGGGGAGGTTGGGATAGGGGGAGGTTGGGATAGGGTGAGGTTGGGATAGGGGGAGGTTGGGATAGGGTGAGGTTGGGATAGGGTGAGGTTGGGATAGGGTGAGGTCGGGATAGGGTGAGGTCGGGATAGGGTGAGGTTGGGATAGGGGGAGGTTGGGATAGGGGAGGTTGGGATAGGGTGAGGGCGGGGATAGGGTGAGGTCAGGATAGGGTGAGGTTGGGATAGGGTGAGGTTGGGATAGGGTGAGGTTGGGATAGGGGGAGGTTGGGATAGGGGGAGGTTGGGATAGGGTGAGGTCGGGATATGGTGAGGGCGGGGATAGGGTGAGGTTGGGATAGGGTGAGGTTGGAATAGGGGGAGGTTGGAATAGGGTGAGGTTGGGATAGGGGGAGGTTGGGATAGGGGGAGGTTGGGATAGGGTGAGGTTGGGATAGGGGGAGGTTGGCATAGGGTGAGGTTGGGATAGGGTGAGGTTGGAATAGGGGGAGGTTGGAATAGGGTGAGGTTGGGATAGGGGGAGGTTGGGATAGGGGGAGGTTGGGATAGGGGGAGGTTGGGATAGGGTGAGGTTGGGATAGGGGGAGGTTGGCATAGGGTGAGGTCGGGATAGGGTGAGGTCGGGATAGGGTGAGGTCGGGATAGGGTGAGGTTGGGATAGGGGGAGGTTGGGATAGGGGAGGTTGGGATAGGGTGAGGTTGGGATAGGGTGAGGTTGGGATAGGGTGAGGGCGGGGATAGGGTGAGGTCAGGATAGGGTGAGGTTGGGATAGGGTGAGGTTGGGATAGGGTGAGGTTGGGATAGGGGAGGTTGGGATAGGGTGAGGTTGGGATAGGGGGAGGTTGGCATAGGGTGAGGTCGGGATAGGGTGAGGTCGGGATAGGGTGAGGTTGGGATAGGGGGAGGTTGGGATAGGGGAGGTTGGGATAGGGTGAGGTTGGGATAGGGTGAGGTTGGGATAGGGTGAGGGCGGGGATAGGGTGAGGTCAGGATAGGGTGAGGTTTGGATAGGGTGAGGTTGGGATAGGGTGAGGTTGGGATAGGGGGAGGTTGGGATAGGGGGAGGTTGGGATAGGGTGAGGTCGGGATATGGTGAGGGCGGGGATAGGGTGAGGTTGGGATAGGGTGAGGTTGGAATAGGGGGAGGTTGGAATAGGGTGAGGTTGGGATAGGGGAGGTTGGGATAGGGGGAGGTTGGGATAGGGGAGGTTGGGATAGGGGAGGTTGGGATAGGGTGAGGTTGGGATAGGGGGAGGTTGGCATAGGGTGAGGTTGGGATAGGGTGAGGTCAGGATAGGGTGAGGTTGGGATAGGGGGAGGTTGGGATAGGGTGAGGTTGGGATAGGGGAGGTTGGGATAGGGTGAGGTTGGGATAGGGGGAGGTTGGGATAGGGTGAGGTTGGGATAGGGTGAGGTCGGGATAGGGTGAGGGCGGGGATAGGGTGAGGTCAGGATAGGGTGAGGGCGGGGATAGGGTGAGGTTGGGATAGGGGAGGTTGGGATAGGGGGAGGTGGGGATAGGGTGAGGTCGGGATAGGGTGAGGGCGGGGATAGGGTGAGGTCAGGATAGGGTGAGGTTGGGATAGGGTGAGGTTGGGATAGGGGGATGTTGGGATAGGGGGAGGTTGGGATAGGGTGAGGTTGGGATAGGGGGAGGTTGGGATAGGGTGAGGTTGGGATAGGGTGAGGTCGGGATAGGGTGAGGGCGGGGATAGGGTGAGGTCAGGATAGGGTGAGGGCGGGGATAGGGTGAGGTTGGGATAGGGGGAGGTTGGGATAGGGTGAGGTTGGGATAGGGGGAGGTTGGGATAGGGGGAGGTTGGGATAGGGTGAGGTCGGGATAGGGTGAGGGCGGGGATAGGGTGAGGTCAGGATAGGGTGAGGTTGGGATAGGGTGAGGTTGGGATAGGGGGATGTTGGGATAGGGGGAGGTTGGGATAGGGTGAGGTTGGGATAGGGGGAGGTTGGGATAGGGTGAGGTTGGGATAGGGTGAGGTCGGGATAGGGTGAGGGCGGGGATAGGGTGAGGTCAGGATAGGGTGAGGGCGGGGATAGGGTGAGGTTGGGATAGGGGGAGGTTGGGATAGGGGGAGGTTGGGATAGGGTGAGGTCGGGATAGGGTGAGGGCGGGGATAGGGTGAGGTCAGGATAGGGTGAGGTTGGGATAGGGTGAGGGCGGGGATAGGGTGAGGTCAGGATAGGTTGAGGTTGGGATTGGGTGAGGGCGGGATAGGGTGAGGTCGGGATAGGGTGAGGGCGGGGATAGGGTGAGGTCAGGATAGGGTGAGGTTGGGATAGGGTGAGGGCGGGGATAGGGTGAGGTTGGGATAGGGGGAGGTTGGGATAGGGTGAGGTCGGGATAGGGTGAGGTTGGGATAGGGGGAGGTTGGGATAGGGTGAGGTCAGGATAGGGTGAGGTTGGGATAGGGGGAGGTCGGGATAGGGTGAGGTTGGGATAGGGGGAGGTTGGGATAGGGTGAGGTCAGGATAGGGTGAGGTTGGGATAGGGGGAGGGCAGGGATAGGGTGAGGTCAGGATAGGGTGAGGACGGGGATAGGGTGAGGTCAGGATAGGGTGAGGTTGGGATAGGGTGAGGGCGGGGATAGAGTGAGGTCGGGATAGGGGGAGGGCGGGGATAGGGTGAGGTCGGGATAGGGTGAGGGCGGGGATAGGGTGAGGTCAGGATAGGGTGAGGTTGGGATAGGGTGAGGTCAGGGATAGGGTGAGGGCGGGGATAGGGTGAGGTTAGGATAGGGTGAGGTCAGGGATAGGGTGAGGGCGGGGATAGGGGGAGGTTGGGATAGGGTGAAGTTGGGATAGGTTGGGGTAGGGTGAGGTCAGGGATAGGGTGAGGTCGGGATAGGGTGAAGTTGGGATAGGTTGGGGTAGGGTGAGGTCAGGGATAGGGTGAGGGCGGGGATAGAGTGAGGTCTGGATAGGGTGACGTCGAGGATAGGGTGAGGTCGGGGATAGGGTGAGATCGAGGATAGGGTGAGGTCGGGGATAGGGTGAGGTCGGGATAGGGTGAGGTTGGGGATAGGGTGAGGTCGGGATAGGGTGAGGTCGGGGATAGGGTGAGGTTGGGGATAGGGTGAGGTCGGGGATAGGGTGAGGTCGGGATAGGGTGAGGTTGGGGATAGGGTGAGGTCGGGATAGGGTGAGGTCGGGATAGGGTGAGGTTGGGGATAGGGTGAGGTCGGGGATAGGGTGAGGTCGGGGATAGGGTGAGGTCAGGGATAGGGTGAGGTCGGGATGAAAAGAGTGTGAGAAAGTGTGAGATCAAATGAAGAACTGTGCGGTTTGGAAGAGGACATTGAGTGAAGGACTGTTTGGTTGGGAAGAGGAAGTTGAGTGAAGGACTGTGCGGGTGGGAAGGGGAAGTTGAGTGAGCGACTGTGCGGGTGGGAAGGGGAAGTTGAGTGAAGGACTGTTTGGTTTGGAAGAGGACGTTGAGTGAAGGACTGTGCGGGTGGGAGGGGGAAGTTGGGTGAAGGACTGTTTGGTTGGGAAGAGGAAGTTGTGTGAACGACTGTGCAGTTAGTAAGAGGAAGTTGAGTGAAGGACTATGCGGTTAGTAAGAGGAAGTTGAGTGAAGGACTGTTTGGTTGGGAAGAGGAAGTTGAGTGGAGGACTGTGCGGGTGGGAAGAGGAAGTTGAGTGAAGGACTGTGCGGTTAGTAAGAGGAAGTTGTGTGAAGGACTGTTTGGTTGGGAAGAGGAAGTTGAGTGAAGGACTGTGCGGGTTTTGAAGAGGAAGTTGAGTGAAGGACTGTGCGGTTAGTAAGAGGAAGTTGTGTGAAGGACTATGCGGTTAGTAAGAGGAAGTTGAGTGAAGGACTGTGCAGTTAGTAAGAGGAAGTTGAGTGAAGGACTGTGCGGTTAGTAAGAGGAAGTTGTGTGAAGGACTATGCGTTTAGTAAGAGGAAGTTGAGTGAAGGACTATGCGGTTAGTAAAAGGAAGTTGAGTGAAGGACTGTGCGGTTATTAAGAGGAAGTTGAGTGAAGGACTGTGCGGGTGGGAAGAGGAAATTGTGTGAAGGACTGTGAGGTTATTAAGAGGAAGTTGAGTGAAGGACTGTGCGGGTGGGAAGAGGAAGTTGAGTGAAGGACTGTGCGGGTGGGAAGAGGAAGTTGAGTGAAGGACTGTGCGGGTGGGAAGGTGAAGTTGAGTGAGCGACTGTTTGGTTGGGAAGAGGAAGTTGAGTGAAGGACTGTGCGGGTGGGAAGAGGAAGTTGACTGAAGGACTGTGCGGGTGGGAAGAGGAAGTTGAGTGAAGGACTGTGCGGTTAGCAAGAGGAAGTTGAGTGAAGGACTGTGCGGTTAGTAAGAGGACGTTGAGTGAAGGACTGTGCGGTTATTAAGAGGAAGTTGAGTGAAGGACTATGCGGGTGGGAAGGGGAAGTTGAGTGAAGGACTGTGCGGGTGGGAAGAGGAAATTGTATGAAGGACTGTTTGGTTGGGAAGAGGAAGTTGAGTGAAGGACTGTGCGGGTGGGAAGAGGAAGTTGAGTGAAGGACTGTGCGGATGGGAAGAGGAAGTTGAGTGAAGGACTGTGCGGGTGGGAAGAGGAAGTTGAGTGAAGGACTGTGCAGTTAGTAAGAGGAAGTTGAGTGAAGGACTGTTTGGTTATTAAGAGGAAGTTGAGTGAAGGACTGTGCGGGTGGGAAGGGGAAGTTGAGTGAAGGACTGTGCGGGTGGGAAGAGGAAGTTGAGTGAAGGACTGTGCGGGTGGGAAGGTGAAGTTGAGTGAGCGACTGTTTGGTTGGTAAGAGGAAGTTGAGTGAAGGACTGTGCGGGTGGGAAGAGGAAGTTGAGTGAAGGACTGTGCGGGTGGGAAGAGGAAGTTGAGTGAAGGACTGTGCGGGTGGGAAGAGGAAGTTGAGTGAAGGACTGTGCGGGTGGGAAGAGGAAGTTGAGTGAAGGACTGTGCAGTTAGTAAGAGGAAGTTGAGTGAAGGACTGTGCGGGTGGGAAGGGGAAGTTGAGTGAAGGACTGTGCGGGTGGGAAGAGGAAGTTGAGTGAAGGACTGTGCGGGTGGGAAGGTGAAGTTGAGTGAGCGACTGTTTGGTTGGTAAGAGGAAGTTGAGTGAAGGACTGTGCGGGTGGGAAGAGGAAGTTGAGTGAAGGACTGTGCGGGTGGGAAGAGGAAGTTGAGTGAAGGACTGTGCGGGTGGGAAGAGGAAGTTGAGTGAAGGACTGTGCGGGTGGGAAGAGGAAGTTGAGTGAAGGACTGTGCGGGTGGGAAGAGGAAGTTGAGTGAAGGACTGTGCGGGTGGGAAGGTGAAGTTGAGTGAGCGACTGTTTGGTTGGTAAGAGGAAGTTGAGTGAAGGACTGTGCGGGTGGGAAGAGGAAGTTGAGTGAAGGACTGTGCGGGTGGGAAGAGGAAGTTGAGTGAAGGACTGTGCGGGTGGGAAGAGGAAGTTGAGTGAAGGACTGTGCGGGTGGGAAGAGGAAGTTGAGTGAAGGACTGTGCGGGTGGGAAGGTGAAGTTGAGTGAGCGACTGTTTGGTTGGTAAGAGGAAGTTGAGTGAAGGACTGTGCGGGTGGGAAGAGGAAGTTGAGTGAAGGACTGTGCGGGTGGGAAGAGGAAGTTGAGTGAAGGACTGTGCGGGTGGGAAGGTGAAGTTGAGTGAGCGACTGTTTGGTTGGTAAGAGGAAGTTGAGTGAAGGACTGTGCGGGTGGGAAGAGGAAGTTGAGTGAAGGACTGTGCGGGTGGGAAGAGGAAGTTGAGTGAAGGACTGTGCGGGTGGGAAGAGGAAGTTGAGTGAAGGACTGTGCGGGTGGGAAGAGGAAGTTGAGTGAAGGACTGTGCAGTTAGTAAGAGGAAGTTGAGTGAAGGACTGTGCGGTTAGTAAGAGGAAGTTGAGTGAAGGACTGTTTGGGTGGAAAGAGGACGTTGAGTGAAGGACTGTTTGGTTGGGAAGAGGAAGTTGAGTGAAAGACTGTTTGATTGGGAAGAGGAAATTGCACCACACAACTCCTGTGGATTTTATTTAACTTGGCATGTCAAATAAGAACAAATTCTTATTTACAATGACCCGTCCAAACCCGGAAAACGCTGGGCCAATTGTGCACCGCCCAATGGGACTCCCAATCATGGCTGGTTGTGATACTCGGGAGACCCCATGTTTCTGGCAATGTGGTGTGGTCCATTATTGATTGATTGATTAATTGATTGATTAATTGATTGATTGATTAATTGAATGTTGTGATTAGTTGAAGTCTCATAACAGAGTCACTGTCGTCAAAGACATCGGAAACATCTTTCCAGCTCCGTTTCTGGAGCAGCCTTCAAACTAACACCTATCAATTCACATGGAGACATACAGAGGAAAGCAGATATGCATAACACACACATACACACACACGTGCACACACACATTATCTTTGAAACACATAGAGAAACACCTTTCTGAGAGGTGATGGTTTCATTTGGCTTGCTGATAATTGCTTTGTGGCTGATTGCCAGACTAATCTCTGAGCTGTAAATATCAGCTGATTCTCTCTCACTCACACACACACACACACACACACGCACGCACGCATGCACGCACACACCCACACACTCTCTAACATAGGGCAAACAGGAGGATTTTTCAAGGTCTTGTGGGAGGACATCTAAAATGTAACGATGTAATCATTTGCTATCAGAATAATGTAATATTCTTCAAAATATCACATGGTTTAATTCGATGGTTGACTTGAATAAAGAGTAGTTAGACATCTTACGGATCACACCTTTAAATCTATTTTGCAGTGTTATGTGGATAAGAACAATGCATAACATGAGAGAGGGGGAAATGGAGAGAGAGACAGAGAGGGGAAGGGAGAGAGAGACAGAGAGGGTGAGGGAAAGAGACAGAGAGGGGAGGGAGAGAGAGATAGAGAGAGAGAGACAGAGAGGGGAAGGGAGACAGAGACAGAGAGGGGAGAGAGAGAGAGAGAGACAGAGAGGGGAAGGGAGAGAGAGAGAGACAGAGAGGGCGAGGGAGAGACAGAGAGGGGAAGGGAGACAGAGAGGGGAGAGAGAGAGAGAGAGACAGAGAGGGGAAGGGAGAGAGAGAGAGACAGAGGGGAGGGAGAGAAAGAGAGACAGAGAGGGGAAGGGAGAGAGAGAGAGACAGAGATGGTGAGGGAGAGTGACAGAGAGGGGAGGGAGAGAGAGAGAGACAGAGAGGGGAAGGGAGAAAGAGGGAGACAGAGAGGGGGGGAGAAAGAGACAGAGAGGGGAAGGAGAGAGAGAGACAGAGAAGGAAGGGGAGAGACAGAGAGGGAGGGGGAGAGAGAGACAGAGAGGGGAGGGAGAGAGAGAGACAGAGAGGGAAAGGGAGGGATAGAGAGACAGAGAGGGAGGACGAGAGAGAGACTGAGAGGGAAAGGGAGAGAGAGAGACAGAGAAGGGAGGGAGAGAGAGAGACAGAGAGGGAAAGGAAGGGAGAGAGAGACAGAGAGGGGAGGGAGGGAGAGAGAGAGACAGAGAGGGAAAGGGAGGGAGAGAGAGAGAGGGGAGGGAGAGAGAGAGAGACAGAGAGGGGAGGGAGAGAGATAGACAGACAGGGAAAGGGAGAGAAGCGACAGAGGGTGAGGGAGAGAGACAGAGAGGGGAGGGAGAGAGAGAGACAGAGAGGGAAAGGGAGAGAGAGAGAGACAGAGAGGGGGAGGGAGAGAGAGAGACATAGAGGGAAAGGGAGAGAGAGACAGAGAGGGGAGGGAGAGAGAGAGAGACAGAGAGGGGAAGGGAGAAAGAGGGAGACAGAGAGGGGGGGAGAAAGAGACAGAGAGGGGAAGGAGAGAGAGAGACAGAGAGGGGAGGGAGAGAGAGAGACAGAGAGGGAAAGGGAGAGAGAGACAGAGAGGGGAAGGGAGAGAGAGACAGAGATGGTGAGGGAAAGAGACAGAGAGGGGAGGGAGAGAGAGAGACAGAGAGGGAAAGGGAGAGAGAGACAGAGAGGGAAGGGAGAGAGAGACAGAGAGGGGAGGGAGAGAGAGAGACAGAGAGGAGAGGGAGAGAGAGAGAGACAGAGAGGGGAAGGGAGAGAGAGACAGAGAGGGGAGGGAGAGAGAGAGAGACAGAGAGGGAAGGGAGAGAGAGAGACAGAGAGGGGAGGGAGAGAGAGAGAGACAGAGAGGGCGAGGGAGAGACAGAGAGGGGAAGGGAGACAGAGAGGGGAGAGAGAGAGAGAGAGACAGAGAGGGGAAGGGAGAGAGAGAGACAGAGGGGAGGGAGAGAAAGAGAGACAGAGAGGGGAAGGGAGAGAGAGAGACAGAGATGGTGAGGGAGAG
Source organism: Oncorhynchus masou masou (assembly GCF_036934945.1). Classification (NCBI taxonomy): domain Eukaryota; kingdom Metazoa; phylum Chordata; class Actinopteri; order Salmoniformes; family Salmonidae; genus Oncorhynchus; species Oncorhynchus masou. The sequence goes on from NC_088243.1 coordinate 79,272,960, forward strand.
TGACAGAGAGGGGAGGGAGAGAGAGAGAGACAGAGAGGGGAAGGGAGAAAGAGGGAGACAGAGAGGGGGGAGAAAGAGACAGAGAGGGGAAGGAGAGAGAGAGACAGAGAGGGAAGGGGAGAGACAGAGAGGGGGGGGAGAGAGAGACAGAGAGGGGAGGGAGAGAGAGAGACAGAGAGGGAAAGGGAGGGATAGAGAGACAGAGAGGGGAGGACGAGAGAGAGACAGAGAGGGAAAGGGAGAGAGAGAGACAGAGAAGGGAGGGAGAGAGAGAGACAGAGAGGGAAAGGAAGGGAGAGAGAGACAGAGAGGGGAGGGAGGGAGAGAGAGAGACAGAGAGGGAAAGGGAGGGAGAGAGAGAGAGGGAGGGAGAGAGAGAGAGACAGAGAGGGGAGGGAGAGAGAGATAGACAGACAGGGAAAGGGAGAGAAGCGACAGAGGGTGAGGAGAGAGACAGAGAGGGGAGGGAGAGAGAGAGACAGAGAGGGAAAGGGAGAGAGAGAGAGACAGAGAGGGGAGGGAGAGAGAGAGACATAGAGGGAAAGGGAGAGAGAGACAGAGAGGGGAGGGAGAGAGAGAGAGACAGAGAGGGGAAGGGAGAAAGAGGGAGACAGAGAGGGGGGGAGAAAGAGACAGAGAGGGGAAGGAGAGAGAGAGACGGAGAGGGAAGGGGAGAGACAGAGAGGGGAGGGGGAGAGAGAGACAGAGAGGGGAGGGGAGAGAGAGACAGAGAGGGAAAGGGAGGGATAGAGAGACAGAGAGGGGAGGACGAGAGAGAGACAGAGAGGGAAAGGGAGAGAGAGAGACAGAGAAGGGAGGGAGAGAGAGAGACAGAGAGGGAAAGGAAGGGAGAGAGAGACAGAGAGGGGAGGGGGGGGAGAGAGAGAGACAGAGAGGGAAAGGGAGGGAGAGAGAGAGGGGAGGGAGAGAGAGAGACAGAGAGGGGAGGGAGAGAGAGATAGACAGACAGGGAAAGGGAGAGAAGCGACAGAGGGTGAGGGAGAGAGACAGAGAGGGGAGGGAGAGAGAGAGACAGAGAGGGAAAGGGAGAGAGAGAGAGACAGAGAGGGGAGGGAGAGAGAGAGACATAGAGGGAAAGGGAGAGAGAGACAGAGAGGGAGGGAGAGAGAGAGAGACAGAGAGGGGAAGGGAGAAAGAGGGAGACAGAGAGGGGGAGAAAGAGACAGAGAGGGAAGGAGAGAGAGAGACAGAGAGGGAGGGAGAGAGAGAGACAGAGAGGGAAAGGGAGAGAGAGACAGAGAGGGGAAGGGAGAGAGAGACAGAGATGGTGAGGGAAAGAGACAGAGAGGGGGAGGGAGAGAGAGAGACAGAGAGGGAAAGGGAGAGAGAGACAGAGAGGGGAAGGGAGAGAGAGACAGAGAGGGGAGGGAGAGAGAGAGACAGAGAGGGAAAGGGAGAGAGAGAGAGACAGAGAGGGGAGGGAGAGAGAGAGACATAGAGGGAAAGGGAGAGAGAGACAGAGAGGGGAGGGAGAGAGAGAGAGACAGAGAGGGGAAGGGAGAAAGAGGGAGACAGAGAGGGAAATGGAGAGAGAGAGAGACAGAGAGGGGAGGGAGAGAGAGAGACATAGAGGGAAAGGGAGAGAGAGACAGAGAGGGGAGGGAGAGAGAGAGAGACAGAGAGGGGAAGGGAGAAAGAGGGAGACAGAGAGGGGGGAGAAAGAGACAGAGAGGGAAGGAGAGAGAGAGACAGAGAGGGGAGGGAGAGAGAGAGACAGAGAGGGAAAGGGAGAGAGAGACAGAGAGGGGAAGGGAGAGAGAGACAGAGATGGTGAGGGAAAGAGACAGAGAGGGGAGGGAGAGAGAGAGACAGAGAGGGAAAGGGAGAGAGAGACAGAGAGGGGAAGGGAGAGAGAGACAGAGAGGGGAGGGAGAGAGAGAGACAGAGAGGAGAGGGAGAGAGAGAGAGACAGAGAGGGGAAGGGAGAGAGAGAGACATAGAGGGGAGGGAGAGAGAGAGAGACAGAGAGGGGAAGGGAGAGAGAGAGACAGAGAGGGGAGGGAGAGAGAGAGAGACAGAGAGGGCGAGGGAGAGACAGAGAGGGGAAGTGAGACAGAGAGGGGAGAGAGAGAGAGAGACAGAGAGGGGAAGGGAGAGAGAGAGAGACAGAGGGGAGGGAGAGAAAGAGAGACAGAGAGGGGAAGGGAGAGAGAGAGAGACAGAGATGGTGAGGGAGAGTGACAGAGAGGGGAGGGAGAGAGAGAGAGACAGAGAGGGGGAGGGAGAAAGAGGGAGACAGAGAGGGGGGGAGAAAGAGACAGAGAGGGGAAGGAGAGAGAGAGACAGAGAGGGAAGGGGAGAGACAGAGAGGGGAGGGGGAGAGAGAGACAGAGAGGGGAGGGAGAGAGAGAGACAGAGAGGGAAAGGGAGGGATAGAGAGACAGAGAGGGGAGGACGAGAGAGAGACAGAGAGGGAAAGGGAGAGAGAGAGACAGAGAAGGGAGGGAGAGAGAGAGACAGAGAGGGAAAGGAAGGGAGAGAGAGACAGAGAGGGGAGGGAGGGAGAGAGAGAGACAGAGAGGGAAAGGGAGGGAGAGAGAGAGAGGGGAGGGAGAGAGAGAGAGACAGAGAGGGGAGGGAGAGAGAGATAGACAGACAGGGAAAGGGAGAGAAGCGACAGAGGGTGAGGGAGAGAGACAGAGAGGGGAGGGAGAGAGAGAGACAGAGAGGGAAAGGGAGAGAGAGAGAGAGACAGAGAGGGGGGGAGAGAGAGAGACATAGAGGGAAAGGGAGAGAGAGACAGAGAGGGGAGGGAGAGAGAGAGAGACAGAGAGGGGAAGGGAGAAAGAGGGAGACAGAGAGGGGGAGAAAGAGACAGAGAGGGGAAGGAGAGAGAGAGACGGAGAGGGAAGGGGAGAGACAGAGAGGGGAGGGGGAGAGAGAGACAGAGAGGGGAGGGAGAGAGAGAGACAGAGAGGGAAAGGGAGGGATAGAGAGACAGAGAGGGAGGACGAGAGAGAGACAGAGAGGGAAAGGGAGAGAGAGAGACAGAGAAGGGAGGGAGAGAGAGAGACAGAGAGGGAAAGGAAGGGAGAGAGAGACAGAGAGGGGGAGGGAGGGAGAGAGAGAGACAGAGAGGGAAAGGGAGGGAGAGAGAGAGAGGGGAGGGAGAGAGAGACAGAGAGGGGAGGGAGAGAGAGATAGACAGACAGGGAAAGGGAGAGAAGCGACAGAGGGTGAGGGAGAGAGACAGAGAGGGGAGGGAGAGAGAGAGACAGAGAGGGAAAGGGAGAGAGAGAGAGACAGAGAGGGGAGGGAGAG
>NC_088243.1:79278741-79283741 GCF_036934945.1 Oncorhynchus masou masou
AAAGTAGGCTATAAGATAATGAATTGACAAGGATAGTTGAAAGTAGGCTATGAGATAATGAATTGACAAGGAGAGTTGAAAGTAGGCTATAAGATAATGAATGGACAAGGAGAGTTGAAAGTAGGCTATAAGATAATGAATGGACAAGGATAGTTGAAATTAGGCTATGAGATAATGAATTGACAAGGAGAGTTGGAAGTAGGCTATAAGATAATGAATGGACAAGGACAGTTGAAAGTAGGCTATAAGATAATGAATGGACAAGGAGAGTTGAAAGTAGGCTATGAGATAATGAATGGACAAGTAGAGTTGGAAGTAGGCTATAAGATAATGAATGGACAAGGAGTGTTGGAAGTAGGCTATAAGATAATGAATTGATGAGGAGAGTTGGAAGTAGGCTATAAGATAATGAATTGACAAGGAGAGTTGAAAGTAGGCTATAAGATAATGAATTGACAAGGAGAGTTGGAAGTAGGCTATAAGATATTGAATTGACGAGGAGAGTTGGAAGTAGGCTATAAGATAATGAATTGACAAGGAGAGTTGAAAGTAGTGTGTGTGTGTGTGTGTGTGTGTGTGTGTGTGTGTGTGTGTGTGTGTGTGTGTGTGTGTGTGTGTGTGTGTGTGTGCTTTGTGTGTGTGTGTGTGTGTGTGTGTGTGTGTGTGTGTGTGTGTGTGTGTGTGTGTGTGTGTGTGTGTGTGTGTGTGTGTGTGTGTGTGTGTGTGTGTGTGTGTGTGTGTGTGTGAGAGAAAGAGAGAGCTTCCCTTGTCACACACAAAATGCAGACGGAATAAAGCAACAGTCTTATGTAGCAAGATGTTAGTTTCTGAAATACTTCAGGCATTTGATTCTGTATTGAATACAGTTGAGGTAACGTACAGGGACATTTACAGATGCTTCAAAAGCCCATTTAATGCGCAGCCCAGAGGACATTGGACAGGTCCAGTTTGATCAACCACTGCAAACCAATACAGAAGTAGGAAGCAGCATTGGGTATTTTGATTTGGCGGAACCGGTAGGTAGAGATTCACTGTCACGTGACGCGCAGCCTCGTAAAATGACTCTGTGGATTCACAGAGAACAGGACAGCTGGTAAACTCCTGCCGCAGCGGCTGGCGCTCACATCCCCACTGCATTGATCTGAGGGAGGTTAAAACATGCATTAGATGAAATTAGACTGGAGAAGAGCCTGGACATTGATATAGGATGAAGTGGAGGGGACTGCTTTTATGGCCTGTGTGTGTGTGTGTGTGTGTGTGTGTGTGTGTGTGTGTGTGTGTGTGTGTGTGTGTGTGTGTGTGTGTGTGTGTGTGTGTGTGTGTGTGTGTGTGTGTGTGTGTGTGTGTGTGTGTGTGTGTGTGTGTGTGTGTGTGTGTGTGTGTGTGTGTGTGTGTGTGTGTGTGTGTGTGTGACAAAGTGTAAGGCTTTGGGTTCTGTTCATTAAACAACAGCGTATCTTAACAAAACAAACAGAATGAATCTATCACAATTGGCTTTGTGTTTGCTAATCAATTCCCATGTGACACACACACACACACACACACACACACACACACACACACACACTTTCGCGTACGTAAGCTAACTCGTATCTGCATGTAGTTTTGCCTGGATTTAGGGAGGATGCTGTCTTCCTCTTCCTCTCTCTCTCTCTCTCTCTCTCTCTGTACCCACCAGTCTCTCTCTCTCTCTGTACCCACCAGTCTCTCTCTCTCTCTCTGTACCCACCAGTCTCTATCTCTCTCTGTATCCACCAGTCTCTATCTCTCTCTGTACCCACCAGTCTCTATCTCTCTCTGTACCCACCAGTCTCTCTCTCTCTCTCTGTACCCACCAGTCTCTATCTCTCTCTGTATCCACCAATCTCTATCTCTCTCTGTACCCACCAGTCTCTCTCTCTCTCTTTCTCTCTCTCTCTCTGTACTCACCAGTCTCTCTCTCTCTCTCTGTACCCACCAGTCTCTATCTCTCTCTGTACCCACCAGTCTCTATCTCTCTCTGTACCCACCAGTCTCTCTCTCTCGCTGTACCCACCAGTCTCTCTCTCTCTCTCTCTCTGTACCCATCAGTCTCTTTCTCTCTCTCTGTACCCACCAGTCTCTCTCTCAATTCAATTCAATTCAAGGGGCTTTATTGGCATGGGTAACATGTGTTAACATTGCCAAAGCAAGTAAGGTAGATAATATATAAAGTGAAATAAACAATAAAAATTAACAGTAGACATCACACATACAGAAGTTTCAAAACAATAAAGACATTACAAATGTCATATTATATATATATATATACAGTGTTTTTACAATGTACAAATGGTTAAGGACACAGGATAAAATAAATAAGCATAGATATGGGTTGTATTTACAATGGTGCATGTTCTTCACTGGTTGCCCTTTTCTCGTGGCAACAGGTCACAAATATTGCTGCTCTGATGGCACACTGTGGAATTTCACCCAGTAGATATGGGAGTTTTTCAAAATTGGATTTGTTTTCAAATTCTTTGTGGATCTGTGTAATCTGAGGGAAATATGTCTCTCTAATATGGTCATACATTGGGCAGGAGGTTAGGAAGTGCAGCTCAGTTTCCACCTCATTTTGTGGGCAGTGAGCACATAGCCTGTCTTCTCTTGAGAGCCATGTCTGCCTACGGCGGCCTTTCTCAATACCAAGGCTATGCTCGCTGAGTCTGTACATAGTCAAAGCTTTCCTTAATTTTGGGTCAGTCACAGTGGTCAGGTATTCTGCCGCTGTGTACTCTCTGTGTAGGGCCAAATAGCATTCTAGTTTGCTCTGTTTTTTTGTTAATTCTTTACAATGTGTCAAGTAATTATCTTTTTGTTTTCTCATGATTTGGTTGGGTCTAATTGTGCTGCTGTCATGGGGCTCTGTGGGGTGTGTTTGTGAACGGAGCCCCAGGACCAGCTTGCTTAGGGGACTCTTCTCCAGGTTCATCTCTCTGTAGGTGATGGCTTTGTTGTGGAAGGTTTGGGAATCGCTTCCTTTTAGGTGGTTATAGAATTTAACAGCTCTTTTCTGGATTTTGATAATTAGTGGGTATCGGCCTAATTCTGCTCTGCATGCATTATTTGGTGTTCTACGGTGTACACGGAGGATATTTTTGCAGAATTCTGCGTGCAGAGTCTCAATTTGGTGTTTGTCCCATTTTGTGAAGTCTTGGTTGGTGAGCGGACCCCAGACCTCACAACCATAAAGGGCAATGGGCTCTATGACTGGTTCAAGTATTTTTAGCCAAATCCTAATTGGTATGTTGAGATTTATGTTCCTTTTGATGGCATAGAATGCCCTTCTTGCCTTGTCTCTCAGATCGTTCACAGCTTTGTGGAAGTTACCTGTGGCGCTGATGTTTAGGTCAAGGTATGTATAGTTTTTTGTGTGCTCTAGGGCAACAGTGTCTAGATGGAATTTGTATTTGTGGTCCTGGTGACTGGACCTTTTTTGGAACACCATTATTTTGGACTTACTGAGATTTACTGTCAGGGCCCAGGTCTGACAGAATCTGTGCAGAATATCTAGGTGCTGCTGTAGGCCCTCCTTGGTTGGTGACAGAAGCACCAAATCATCAGCAAACAGCAGACATTTGACTTCAGATTCCAGTAGGGTGAGGCCGGGTGCTGCAGACTTTTCTAGTGCCCGCTCCAGTTCGTTGATATATATGTTGAAGAGGGTGGGGCTTAAGCTGCATCCCTGTCTAACCACACGACCCTGTGTGAAGAAATGTGTGTGTTTTTGCCAATTTTAACCGCACACTTGTTGTTTCTGTACATGGATTTTATGATGTCGTATATTTTACCCCCAACACCACTTTCCATCAGTTTGTATAGCAGACCCTCATGCCAAATTGAGTCGAAGGCTTTTTTGAAATCAACAAAGCATGAGAAGACTTTGCCTTTGTTTTGGTTTGTTTGGTTGTCAATTAGGGTGTGCAGGGTGAATACATGGTCTGTTGTACGGTAATTTGGTAAAAAGCCAATTTGACATTTGCTCAGTACATTGTTTTCATTGAGGAAGTGTACAAGTCTGCTGTTAATGATAATGCAGAGGATTTTCCCAAGGTTACTGTTGACGCATATTCCACGGTAGTTATTGGGGTCGAATTTGTCTCCATTTTTGTGGATTGGGGTGATCAGTCCTTGGTTCCAAATATTGGGGAAGATGCCAGAGCTGAGGATGATGTTAAAGAGTTTTAGTATAGCCAATTGGAATTTGTTGTCTGTATATTTGATCATTTCATTGAGGATACCATCAACACCACAGGCCTTTTTGGGTTGGAGGGTTTTTATTTTGTCCTGTAACTCATTCAATGTAATTGGAGAATCCAGTGGGTTCTGGTAGTCTTTAATAGTTGATTCTAAGATCTGTATTTGATCATGTATATGTTTTTGCTCTTTATTCTTTGTTATAGAGCCAAAAAGATTGGAGAAGTGGTTTACCCATACATCTCCATTTTGGATAGATAATTCTTTGTGTTGTTGTTTGTTTAGTGTTTTCCAATTTTCCCAGAAGTGGTTAGAGTCTATGGATTCTTTTTGGATTCTTTTCCGTAGTGTATTTCTGTATTGTTTTAGTGATTCACCATAGTGAAGGCGTAGACTCCGGGTCTCTATGTTTTTGGTTGGACAGGTTTCTCAATTTCTTTCTTAGATTTTTGCATTCTTCATCAAACCATTTGTCATTGTTGTTAATTCTCTTCGGTTTTCTATTTGAGATTTTTAGATTTGATAGGGAAGCTGAGAGGTCAAATATACTGTTAAGATTTTCTACTGCCAAGTTTACACCTTCACTATTACAGTGGAACGTTTTACCCAGGAAATTTTCTAAAAGGGACTATAACCCTCCTTTATAACAGTGTGCTGTTGTACAGCAGAGTTTTGATCTGAACAGACAGAGGGAGAGAGAAGGGGGATTTATGTACAGTACATGATCAGAACAGACAGAGGGAGAGAGAAGGGGGATTTATGTACAGTACATGATCAGAACAGAC
>NC_088243.1:79291241-79303741 GCF_036934945.1 Oncorhynchus masou masou
CAAGCCCATCTCCAGTCAACCCTACCCAAGCCCAGCTCCAGTCAGCCCCACCCAAGCCCATCTCCAGTCAGCCCCACCCAGGCCCAGCTCCAGTCAGCCCTACCCAGGCCCAGCTCCAGTCAGCCCTACCCAGGCCCAGCTCCAGTCAGCCCTACCCAAGCCCAGCTCCAGTCAGCCCTACCCAGGCCCAGCTCCAGTCAGCCCTACCCAGGCCCAGCTCCAGTCAGCCCTACCCAGGCCCAGCTCCAGTCAGCCCTACCCAAGCCCATCCCCAGTCAGCCCTACCCAAGCCCAACTCCAGTCAGCCCTACCCAGGCCCAGCTCCAGTCAGCCCTACCCAGGCCCAGCTCCAGTCAGCCCTACCCAGGCCCAGCTCCAGTCAGCCCTACCCAGGCCCAGCTCCAGTCAGCCCTACCCAGGCCCAGCTCCAGTCAGCCCTACCCAGGCCCAGCTCCAGTCAATGTATGGATATCAGAAGTCTCTCACCACACTATTTAGCAGAAAACCCATCCAGCTAAGATGTCAATATTCCTATTCAGCCCCTCTCTGTCCCACTCAATACTACCACTAATAGACTGGCTTTGTGATCTAGCGAGAGTCAAATGGGGTTGAAAAAGAACAGATGAACAAGTGGAGAGGGAGAAAGAACGGGTGGATAAATCTCGATTAGCGTCTCCAACTCCAACCCCTAAATTCAGCGAGTCCTTTTTATTTTGTCATTTAATAATTGCTAATTTAAAACGGTTTGATCCAGATAGCTGGCTAATCTCCCGATGTGTCTGATGAGATCTCTATTATGTTTCCGTTTTTAGCTTTGGTCCCAAATCTCCCACAAACCCTCTGAGCTGCATAGCTAAATATTGATCAGGTAGCACAGACAGCACAGTAAACAAAAAACGATCTCTCTTTCTCTCGCTCTCTTTCTCTCTGTCTGTTTCTTCAACTTGCATATTGACACTGAATTGATTTAGTTTCGTAGCCCAATTGGTGGCCCTCAGTTAAGGTTACAATCCAAAGCCCTTGGAGAGAGAAGGACACTAGCCACTCCAGACCTCTGAGCCCTTGGAGAGAGAGAAGGACACTAGCCACTCCAGACCTCTGAGCCCTTGGAGAGAGAAGGACACTAGCCACTCCAGACCTCTGAGCCCTTGGAGAGAGAAGGACACTAGCCACTCCAGACCTCTGAGACCCTGGAAAGAGAAGGACACTAGCCACTCCAGACCTCTGAGCCCTTGGAGAGAGAAGGACACTAGCCACTCCAGACCTCTAAGACCCTGGAGAGAGAAGGACACTAGCCACTCCAGACCTCTGAGCCCTTAGAGAGAGAGAAGAACACTAGCCACTCCAGACCTCTGAGCCCTTGGAGAGAAAGAAGGACACTAGCCACTCCAGGCCTCTGAGACCTTGGAGAGAGAGAAGGACACTAGCCTCTCCAGACCTCTGAAACCTTGGAGAGGGAGAAGGACACTAGCCACTCCAGGCCTCTGAGACCTTGGAGAGAGAGAAGGACACTAGCCTCTCCAGACCTCTGAGACCTTGGACAGAGAGAAGGACACTAGCCACTCCGGACCTCTGAGCCTTTGGACAGAGAGAAGGACACTAGCCACTCCAGACCTCTGAGACTCTTGTGACATAAATAGTGCGTCCAAAATGGCAACTTATTTCATATAAAGTAGTGCACTATGTAGGGGAAAGGGTGTCATTTATGAGGCAGATATGATACCACTGTTGCATAATTCTATGAGCCACTAGGCAGCAGACCACCCCAACCCCCACCCCTGCTACTGGAGACACTATTGAGTCTAGACAACTCCTCCCCCTCTCCTCTACCAAATAAATAGTATAATCCACTCACCCCTATAACTAATACATGGGTCAGTCCAGCCCACTAGCTCCTGTGCCCCAACATCCTTAAAGCAATAGTTAATTCAGTCACCCTAAAACCTCACTATCCCCTGAATGCCCCTGTCCCCAGTCCCCTGTACCCACCTGGTTAATGTCCCTGTCCCCTGTCCCCACCTGGTTAATGCCCCTGTCCCCAGTCCCCTGTCCCCACCTGGTTAATGCCCCTGTCCCCAGTCCCCTGTCCCCACCTGGTTAATGCCCCTGTCCCCAGTTCCCTGTCCCCACCTGGTTAATTCCCCTGTCCCCTGTCCCCAGTCCCCAGTCCCCTGTCCCCAGCTAGTTAATTCCCCTGTCCCCAGTCCCCTGTCCCCAGTCCCCTGTCCCCACCTGGTTAATGCCCCTGTCCCCAGTTCCCTGTCCCCACCTGGTTAATGCCCCTGTCCCCAGTCCCCTGTCCCCAGTCCCCAGTCCCCTGTACCCAGCTAGTTAATTCCCCTGTCCCCAGTCCCCTGTCCCCAGTCCCCTGTCCCCACCTGGTTAATTCCCCTGTCCCCAGTCCCCAGTCCCATGTCCCCACCTGGTTAATTCCCCAGTCCCCAGTCCCCAGTCCCCTGTCCCCACCTGGTTAATGCCCCTGTCCCCAGTCCCCTGTCCCCTGTCCCCTGTCCCCAGTCCCCAGTCCCCTGTCCCCAGCTAGTTAATTCCCCTGTCCCCAGTCCCCTGTCCCCTGTCCCCACCTGGTTAATTCCCCTGTCCCCAGTCCCCTGTCCCCAGTCCCCAGTCCCCTGTCCCCACCTGGTTAATTCCCCTGTCCCCAGTCCACTGTCCCCTGTCCCCAGTCCCCTGTCCCCAGTCCCCTGTCCCCACCTGGTTAATTCCCCTGTCCCCAGTCCCCAGTCCCATGTCCCCACCTGGTTAATTCCCCAGTCCCCAGTCCCCTGTCCCCACCTGGTTAATGCCCCTGTCCCCAGTCCCCTGTCCCCAGTCCCCTGTCCCCAGTCCCCAGTCCCCTGTCCCCAGCTAGTTAATTCCCCTGTCCCCAGTCCCCTGTCCCCAGTCCCCTGTCCCCACCTGGTTAATTCCCCTGTCCCCAGTCCCCTGTCCCCAGTCCCCAGTCCCCTGTCCCCACCTGGTTAATTCCCCTGTCCCCAGTCCACTGTCCCCTGTCCCCAGTCCCCTGTCCCCAGTCCCCTGTCCCCAGTCCCCTGTTCCCAGTCCCCTGTCCCCTCCTGGTTAATGCACCCTGTTCCCTGGCCCCATGTGATCCAGCCAACCTATCCCTGATCAGTCCTCTGAACTCACTAAAATTGAATCAGCCAATCAGAGGTCATCCTGTCATCAGCGCTGACCCCTGTAGATACGTTTCAACCTCCACATTGATTGTACTACAGTAATCTTGCAGAGAATACACTTAGACGCAGCAGAATATATCAGAAAACGTTCAGATTCCCTGTGTGGCACTAGCTTTATATATTTCAGCATGTCACCATTATTTTCTGTTTGCCAAGATCTCTTCCCTTCTCTTTTCCTCTCACTTTTCTGTCAGTTGTCCGATAGACATGTCCCTTTCCCTTAACCTCAGAACCAGAGACATACTGTAGGAGAGACATCACACAGCCTTCTGGACCTCAGAACCAGAGACATACTGTAGGAGAGACATCACACAGCCTTCTGGACCTCAGAACCAGAGACATACTATAGGAGAGACATCACACAGCCTTCTGGACCTCAGAACCAGAGACATACTGTAGGAGAGACATCACACAGCCTTCTGGACCTCAGAACCAGAGACATACTGTAGGAGAGACATCACACAGCCTTCTGGACCTCAGAACCAGAGACATACTGTAGGAGAGACATCACACAGCCTTCTGGACCTCAGAACATTACATTACATTACATTTAAGTCATTTAGCAGACGCTCTTATCCAGAGCGACTTACAAATTGGTGAATTCACCTTCTGACATCCAGTGGAACAGCCACTTTACAATAGTGCATCTAAATCATTAAGGGGGGGGTGGTGAGAAGGATTACTTATCCTATCCTAGGTATTCCTTGAAGAGGTGGGGTTTCAGGTGTCTCCGGAAGGTGGTGATTGACTCCGCTGTCCTGGCGTCGTGAGGGAGTTTGTTCCACCATTGGGGGGCCAGAGCAGCGAACAGTTTTGACTGGGCTGAGCGGGAACTGTACTTCCTCAATGGTAGGGAGGCGAGCAGGCCAGAGGTGGATGAACGCAGTGCCCTTGCTTGGGTGTAGGGCCTGATCAGAGCCTGGAGGTACTGCGGTGCCGTTCCCCTCACAGCTCCGTAGGCAAGCACCATGGTCTTGTAGCGGATGCGAGCTTCAACTGGAAGCCAGTGGAGAGAGCGGAGGAGCGGGGTGACGTGAGAGAACTTGGGAAGGTTGAACACCAGATGGGCTGCGGTGTTCTGGATGAGTTGTAGGGGTTTAATGGCACAGGCAGGGAGCCCAGCCAACAGCGAGTTGCAGTAATCCAGGCGGGAGATGACAAGTGCCTGGATTAGGATCTGCGCCGCTTCCTGTGTGAGGCAGGGTCGTACTCTGCGGATGTTGTAGAGCATGAACCTACAGGAACGGGCCACCGCCATGATGTTGGTTGAGAACGACAGGGTGTTGTCCAGGATCACGCCAAGGTTCTTAGCGCTCTGGGAGGAGGACACAATGGAGTTGTCAACCGTGATGGCGAGATCATGGAACGGGCAGTCCTTCCCCGGGAGGAAGAGCAGCTCCGTCTTGCCGAGGTTCAGCTTGAGGTGGTGATCCGTCATCCACACTGATATGTCTGCCAGACATGCAGAGATGCGATTCGCCACCTGGTCATCAGAAGGGGGAAAGGAGAAGATTAATTGTGTGTCGTCTGCATAGCAATGATAGGAGAGACCATGTGAGGTTATGACAGAGCCAAGTGACTTGGTGTATAGCGAGAATAGGAGAGGGCCTTGAACAGAGCCCTGGGGGACACCAGTGGTGAGAGCGCGTGGCGAGGAGACAGATTCTCGCCACGCCACCTGGTAGGAGCGACCTGTCAGGTAGGACGCAATCCAAGCGTGGGCCGCGCCGGAGATGCCCAACTCGGAGAGGGTGGAGAGGAGGATCTGATGGTTCACAGTATCGAAGGCAGCCGATAGGTCTAGAAGGATGAGAGCAGAGGAGAGAGAGTTAGCTTTAGCAGTGCGGAGCGCCTCCGTGATGCAGAGAAGAGCAGTCTCAGTTGAATGACTAGTCTTGAAACCTGACTGATTTGGATCAAGAAGGTCATTCTGAGAGAGATAGCGGGAGAGCTGGCCAAGGACGGCACGTTCAAGAGTTTTGGAGAGAAAAGAAAGAAGGGATACTGGTCTGTAGTTGTTGACATCGGAGGGATCGAGTGTAGGTTTTTTCAGAAGGGGTGCAACTCTCGCTCTCTTGAAGACGGAAGGGACGTAGCCAGCGGTCAGGGATGAGTTGATGAGCGAGGTGAGGTAAGGGAGAAGGTCCCCGGAAATGGTCTGGAGGAGAGAGGAGGGGATAGGGTCGAGCGGGCAGGTTGTTGGGCGGCCGGCCATCACAAGAAGCGAGATTTCATCTGGAGAGAGAGGGAGAAAGAGGTCAGAGCACAGGGTAGGGCAGTGTGAGCAGAACCAGCGGTGTCGTTTGACTTAGCAAACGAGGATCGGATGTCGTCGACCTTCTTTTCAAAATGGTTGACGAAGTCATCTGCAGAGAGGGAGGAGGGGGGAGGGGGAGGAGGATTCAGGAGGGAGGAGAAGGTGGCAAAGAGCTTCCTAGGGTTAGAGGCAGATGCTTGGAATTTAGAGTGGTAGAAAGTGGCTTTAGCAGCAGAGACAGAGGAGGAAAATGTAGAGAGGAGGGAGTGAAAGGATGCCAGGTCCGCAGGGAGGCGAGTTTTCCTCCATTTCCGCTCGGCTGCCCGGAGCTCTGTTCTGTGAGCTCGCAATGAGTCATCGAGCCACGGAGCGGGAGGGGAGGACCGAGCCGGCCTGGAGGATAGGGGACATAGAGAGTCAAAGGATGCAGAAAGGGAAGAGAGGAGGGTTGAGGAGGCAGAGTCAGGAGAAAGGTTGGAGAAGGTATGAGCAGAGGGAAGAGATGATAGGATGGAAGAGGAAAGAGTAGCGGGGGAGAGAGAGCGAAGGTTGGGACGGCGCGATACCATCCGAGTAGGGGCAGTGTGGGAAGTGTTGGATGAGAGCGAGAGGGAAAAGGATACAAGGTAGTGGTCGGAGACTTGGAGGGGAGTTGCAGTGAGGTTAGTGGAAGAACAGCATCTAGTAAAGATGAGGTCGAGCGTATTGCCTGCCTTGTGAGTAGGGGGGAAGGTGAGAGGGTGAGGTCAAAAGAGGAGAGGAGTGGAAAGAAGGAGGCAGAGAGGAATGAGTCAAAGGTAGACGTGGGGAGGTTAAAGTCGCCCAGGACTGTGAGAGGTGAGCCGTCCTCAGGAAAGGAGCTTATCAAGGCATCAAGCTCATTGATGAACTCTCCGAGGGAACCTGGAGGGCGATAAATGATAAGAATGTTAAGCTTGAAAGGGCTGGTAACTGTGACAGCATGGAATTCAAAGGAGGCGATAGATAGATGGGTAAGGGGAGAGAGAGAGAATGACCACTTGGGAGAGATGAGGATCCCGGTGCCACCACCCCGCTGACCAGAAGCTCTCGGGGTGTGCGAGAACACGTGGGCGGACGAAGAGAGAGCAGTAGGAGTAGCAGTGTTATCTGTGGTGATCCATGTTTCCGTCAGTGCCAGGAAGTCGAGGGACTGGAGGGAGGCATAGGCTGAGATGAACTCTGCCTTGTTGGCCGCAGATCGGCAGTTCCAGAGGCTACCGGAGACCAGGAACTCCACGTGGGTCGTGCGCGCTGGGACCACCAGATTAGGGTGGCCGCGGCCACGCGGTGTGGAGCGTTTGTATGGTCTGTGCAGAGAGGAGAGAACAGGGATAGATAGACACATAGTTAACAGGGTACAGAAGAGGCTACGCTAATGCAAAGGAGATTGGAATGACAAGTGGACTACACGTCTCGAATGTTCAGAAAGTTAAGCTTACGTAGCAAGAATCTTATTGACTAAAATGATTGAAATGATACAGTACTGCTGGAGTAGGCTAGCTGGTAGTATGCTGGTAGAACCAGAGACATACTGTAGGAGAGACATCACACAGCCTTCTGGACCTCAGAACCAGAGACATACTGTAGGAGAGACATCACACAGCCTTCTGGACCTCAGAACCAGAGACATACTGTAGGAGAGACATCACACAGCCTTCTGGACCTCAGAACCAGAGACATACTGTAGGAGAGACATCACACAGCCTTCTGAAACCAAACAAAGAAAGAAAATCTTATTTCCTTTCTCTTGTCAGGGATGCTTTGAAAGAAAGGGTGTGATACTAAGTCATTGTTATACTTCAGACTACAGTTAGGATTGTAGCAGTGCACCACACACACACACGCACTCGCACGCACACACACACACACACACACACACACACACACACACACACACACACACACACACACACACACACACAGACACACACAGGCACACACATGCACACGCACGCGCACACGCACACAGACAGGCACAGGCATGCACACACAGACACACACACTCACATACACTCACTGTGGGTTAGGTAATTACTCCTGAGTGTCCTTGCCTCTGAGCGTTAAGGACCCATTGAGAGATTGTTGGTGTGGGATGAGGTGTGTGTGTGGGGGGAGTGATAGAGGTATAAAAGCTGAGAGCTTACTGACCCAGTCTACCACTCCTTCACAGTTATATATATATATATATAAGAGCTGAGAGCTTACTGACCCAGTCTACCACTCCTTCACAGTTATATATATATATAAGAGCTGAGAGCTTACTGACCCAGTCTGACACTCCTTCACAGTTATATATATATATAAGGGCTGAGAGCTTACTGACCCAGTCTACCACTCCTTCACAGTTATATATATATATAAGAGCTGAGAGCTTACTGACCCAGTCTACCACTCCTTCACAGTTATATATATATATATAAGAGCTGAGAGCTTACTGACCCAGTCTACCACTCCTTCACAGTTATATATATATAAGAGCTGAGAGTTTACTGACCCAGTCTACCACTCCTTCACAGTTATATATATATAAGAGCTGAGAGCTTACTGACCCAGTCTGACACTCCTTCACAGTTATATATATATAAGAGCTGAGAGCTTACTGACCCAGTCTGACACTCCTTCACAGTTATATATAGATATAAGAGCTGAGAGCTTACTGACCCAGTCTGACACTCCTTCACAGTTATATATATATAAGAGCTGAGAGCTTACTGACCCAGTCTGACACTCCTTCACAGTTATATATAGATATAAGAGCTGAGAGCTTACTGACCCAGTCTGACACTCCTTCACAGTTATATATATATATATAAGAGCTGAGAGCTTACTGACCCAGTCTGACACTCCTTCACAGTTATATATATATAAGAGCTGAGAGCTTACTGACCCAGTCTGACACTCCTTCACAGTTATATATAGATATAAGAGCTGAGAGCTTACTGACCCAGTCTGACACTCCTTCACAGTTATATATAGATATAAGAGCTGAGAGCTTACTGACCCAGTCTACCACTCCTTCACAGTTATATATATATAAGAGCTGAGAGCTTACTGACCCAGTCTGACACTCCTTCACAGTTATATATAGATATAAGAGCTGAGAGCTTACTGACCCAGTCTGACACTCCTTCACAGTTATATATATATATATAAGAGCTGAGAGCTTACTGACCCAGTCTGACACTCCTTCACAGTTATGTATATATATATAAGAGCTGATAGCTTACTGACCCAGTCTGACACTCCTTCACAGTTATGTATATATATATATAAGAGCTGATAGCTTACTGACCCAGTCTGACACTCCTTCACAGTTATGTATATATAAGGGCTGAGAGCTTACTGACCCAGTCTACCACTCCTTCACAGTTATATATATATAAGAGCTGAACGCTTACTGACCCTGTCTAACACTCCTTCACAGTTATATATATATATAAGAGCTGAGAGCTTACTGACCCAGTCTGACACTCCTTCACAGTTATATATATATATATAAGAGCTGAAAGCTTACTGACCCAGTCTACCACTCCTTCACAGTTATGTATATATAAGAGCTGAAAGCTTACTGACCCAGTCTACCACTCCTTCACAGTTATGTATATAACACACACACACACACACACACACACACATATAAGAGCTGAGAGCTTACTGACCCAGTCTGACACTCCTTCACAGTTATATATATATAAGAGCTGAGAGCTTACTGACCCAGTCTAACACTCCTTCACAGTTATGTATATATATATAAGAGCTGAAAGCTTACTGACCCAGTCTGACACTCCTTCACAGTTATATATATATATAAGAGCTGAGAGCTTACTGACCCAGTCTACCACTCCTTCACAGTTATATATATATATATATATAAGAGCTGAGAGCTTACTGACCCAGTCTACCACTCCTTCACAGTTATATATATATATAAGAGCTGATAGCTTACTGACCCAGTCTGACACTCCTTCACAGTTATATATATATATAAGAGCTGAGAGCTTACTGACCCAGTCTACCACTCCTTCACAGTTATATATATATATAAGAGCTGAGAGTTTACTGACCCAGTCTGACACTCCTTCACAGTTATATATATATATAAGAGCTGAGAGCTTACTGACCCAGTCTACCACTCCTTCACAGTTATATATATATATAAGAGCTGAGAGCTTACTGACCCAGTCTAACACTCCTTCACAGTTATATATATATATATATATAAGATCTGAGAGTTTACTGACCCAGTCTGACACTCCTTCACAGTTATATATATATATAAGAGCTGAGAGCTTACTGACCCAGTCTAACACTCCTTCACAGTTATATATATATATATATATATATATATATATATATATAAGAGCTGAGAGTTTACTGACCCAGTCTGACACTCCTTCACAGTTATATATATATAAGAGCTGATAGCTTACTGACCCAGTCTGACACTCCTTCACAGTTATATATATATATAAGAGCTGAGAGCTTACTGACCCAGTCTACCACTCCTTCACAGTTATATATATATATATATATATAAGAGCTGAGAGCTTACTGACCCAGTCTGACACTCCTTCACAGTTATATATATATATAAGAGCTGAGAGCTTACTGACCCAGTCTACCACTCCTTCACAGTTATATATATATATAAGAGCTGAGAGCTTACTGACCCAGTCTACCACTCCTTCACAGTTATATATATATATATATATATATATATATATAAGAGCTGAGAGCTTACTGACCCAGTCTGACACTCCTTCACAGTTATATATATATATATATATATATATATATATATAAGAGCTGAGAGCTTACTGACCCAGTCTGACACTCCTTCACAGTTATATATATATATAAGAGCTGAGAGCTTACTGACCCAGTCTACCACTCCTTCACAGTTATATATAGATATAAGAGCTGAGAGCTTACTGACCCAGTCTACCACTCCTTCACAGTTATATATATATATTAGAGCTGAGAGCTTACTGACCCAGTCTGACACTCCTTCACAGTTATATATATATATAAGAGCTGAGAGCTTACTGACCCAGTCTACCACTCCTTCACAGTTATATATATATAAGAGCTGAGAGCTTACTGACCCAGTCTGACACTCCTTCACAGTTATATATAGATATAAGAGCTGAGAGCTTACTGACCCAGTCTGACACTCCTTCACAGTTATATATATATATAAGAGCTGAGAGCTTACTGACCCAGTCTGACACTCCTTCACAGTTATATATATATAAGAGCTGAGAGCTTACTGACCCAGTCTGACACTCCTTCACAGTTATATATAGATATAAGAGCTGAGAGCTTACTGACCCAGTCTGACACTCCTTCACAGTTATATATAGATATAAGAGCTGAGAGCTTACTGACCCAGTCTACCACTCCTTCACAGTTATATATATATAAGAGCTGAGAGCTTACTGACCCAGTCTGACACTCCTTCACAGTTATATATAGATATAAGAGCTGAGAGCTTACTGACCCAGTCTGACACTCCTTCACAGTTATATATATATATATAAGAGCTGAGAGCTTACTGACCCAGTCTGACACTCCTTCACAGTTATGTATATATATATAAGAGCTGATAGCTTACTGACCCAGTCTGACACTCCTTCACAGTTATGTATATATATATATATAAGAGCTGATAGCTTACTGACCCAGTCTGACACTCCTTCACAGTTATGTATATATAAGGGCTGAGAGCTTACTGACCCAGTCTACCACTCCTTCACAGTTATATATATATAAGAGCTGAACGCTTACTGACCCTGTCTAACACTCCTTCACAGTTATATATATATATAAGAGCTGAGAGCTTACTGACCCAGTCTGACACTCCTTCACAGTTATATATATATATAAGAGCTGAAAGCTTACTGACCCAGTCTACCACTCCTTCACAGTTATGTATATATAAGAGCTGAAAGCTTACTGACCCAGTCTACCACTCCTTCACAGTTATGTATATAACACACACACACACACACACACACACACATATAAGAGCTGAGAGCTTACTGACCCAGTCTGACACTCCTTCACAGTTATATATATATAAGAGCTGAGAGCTTACTGACCCAGTCTAACACTCCTTCACAGTTATGTATATATATATAAGAGCTGAAAGCTTACTGACCCAGTCTGACACTCCTTCACAGTTATATATATATATAAGAGCTGAGAGCTTACTGACCCAGTCTACCACTCCTTCACAGTTATATATATATATATATATATAAGAGCTGAGAGCTTACTGACCCAGTCTACCACTCCTTCACAGTTATATATATATATAAGAGCTGATAGCTTACTGACCCAGTCTGACACTCCTTCACAGTTATATATATATATAAGAGCTGAGAGCTTACTGACCCAGTCTACCACTCCTTCACAGTTATATATATATATAAGAGCTGAGAGTTTACTGACCCAGTCTAACACTCCTTCACAGTTATATATATATATATATATATATATATATATATATATATATATAAGATCTGAGAGTTTACTGACCCAGTCTGACACTCCTTCACAGTTATATATATATATAAGAGCTGATAGCTTACTGACCCAGTCTGACACTCCTTCACAGTTATATATATATATAAGAGCTGAGAGCTTACTGACCCAGTCTACCACTCCTTCACAGTTATATATATATATAAGAGCTGAGAGTTTACTGACCCAGTCTGACACTCCTTCACAGTTATATATATATATAAGAGCTGAGAGCTTACTGACCCAGTCTACCACTCCTTCACAGTTATATATATATATAAGAGCTGAGAGCTTACTGACCCAGTCTAACACTCCTTCACAGTTATATATATATATATATATATATATATATATATATATATATATATATATAAGATCTGAGAGTTTACTGACCCAGTCTGACACTCCTTCACAGTTATATATATATATAAGAGCTGAGAGCTTACTGACCCAGTCTAACACTCCTTCACAGTTATATATATATATATATATATATATAT
>NC_088243.1:79308741-79368741 GCF_036934945.1 Oncorhynchus masou masou
GTCGTCTAGCTGCCCTCCACTGATGGATACCCTCCTAGTCGTCTAGCTGCACTCCACTGATGGATACCCTCCTAGTCGTCTAGCTGCCCTCCTCTGATGGATACCCTCCTAGTCATCTAGCTGCCCTCCTCTGATGGATACCCTCCTAGTCATCTAGCTGCCCTCCTCTGATGGATACCCTCCTGGCCATCTAGCTGCCCTCCTCTGATGGATACCCTCCTAGTCGTCTAGCTGCCCTCCACTGACGGATGCCCTCCTATACGTCTAGATGCCCTCCTCTGATGGATACCCTCCTAGTCGTCTAGCTGCCCTCCTCTGATGGATACCCTCCTATCTGTCTAGCTGCCCTCCTCTGATGGATACCCTCCTAATCGTCTAGCTGCCCTCCTCTGATGGATACCCTCCTATCCGTCTAGCTGCCCTCTTCTGATGTATACCCTCCTAGTCGTCTAGCTGCCCTCCTCTGATGGATACCCTCCTAGTCGTCTAGCTGCCCTCCTCTGATGGAGGGCAGCAAGGTAATTTAATGAGTGATATCTTAGCCAGCCAGTTAACTTGATGAGTGATATCTTAGCTAGCCAGCAAACTTGTTGAGTGATATCTTATCTTAGCTAGCCAGCAAACTTGTTGAGTGATATCTTATCTAGCCAGCTAACTTGATGAGTGACAAATTAGCTAGCCAGCCAACTTGGGTAACTTGCTAAATAATAGTGCAGAGCGATTAACTGAAATTGTTGTTATTTTTAGGTTTTTAAACAACTAATTGATTGACGTCAGTTAAATTATTTGAATTCAATGTAGTGTTTCTTTCTGTGAGCTCAATGCGCACATCACACAATTTCTGTAGAGATAAATCAGATCCAGCCTGAACTGTGTGATGTAGTAGGGAGTTGTAGTTTCCAACAGGCCAATATTCTACATAGTTTAGAGCATAAAGTGTGGTAATAACCTACAATTACCATAATGTGAATAACTGATTAGCAGTCGTGGGCAGTCACTAACATCATGGGACTTTTATTAATTGGAGTGATGGCGCCAGGGAGGAAGGGAGGGAGTGAGGGAGGGAGGATGGGAGGGAGGGAGGGAGAGAGGGAGTGAAGGATGTTGGGAGGGCAGGATGGGAGCCAGGGAGGATGGGAGGGTAGGTGGGAGGGAGAGAGAGAGGGAGGTTGGGAGTTAGGTGGGGGAAGGAGCAAGGGAGGGAAGGAGGAAGGGAGGAGAGTGATATTAACAGATGGCTACCACTGAACAATGTTGAGATGGATGGAATATAGGAGGTTAAGGAGAGAGAGGAACGAGAAAGAGAGAGATGGCATACGGAAGGGGGAGTTAGGATTAGATGAATGGAGGAGAAAGAGCAGAGTGTAGAGTTCTCAGAAAAAGGTGGTTTTCTATTTTTAAATATATTCTTCTGGGAGTCCTTATATTCTGTTCATCCATCCTTCATTGTGACATATACCCCCTATTTCACACATACACAGAGAGAGAGAGAGAGAGAGAGTGAGAGAGAGAGAGGGAGAAAGAGGGAGAGACAGAGAGAGAGAGAGAGGGAGAAAGAGGGAGAGACAGAGAGAGAGAGAGAGAGAGAGGGAGAGGGAGAAAGAGGGAGAGACATAGAGAGAGAGAGAGAGAGAGAGAGAGAGAGAGAGAGAGAGAGGGAGAAAGAGGGGGAGAGAGAGAGAGAGTAGTTAGTCTCAAGGTGTGTCCCTTCTCTTCTCCTCACAAACCTTATTCCTGTACTTTCTCCCTGTCTTCTCTTTCTAATTCTCTCTTTCTTTCTCCTCTCTCACTCTTCTCTTTCTAATTCTCTCTTTCTTTCTCCTCTCTCACTCTTCTCTTTCTAACTATTTCTTTCTTTCTCCTCTCTCACTTCTCTTTCTAACTCTTTCTTTCTCCTCTCTCACTTCTCTTTCTAATTCTCTCTTTCTCCTCTCTCACTCTTCTCTTTCTAATTCTCTCTTTCTTTCTCCTCTCTCACTCTTCTCTTTCTAATTCTCTCTTTCTTTCTCCTCTCTCACTCTTCTCTTTCCAATTCTTTCTTTCTCCTCTCTCACTCTTCTCTTTCTAACTCTCTCTTTCTCTTTCTTTCTTTCTCCTCTCTCACTCTTCTCTTTCTAAATCTCTCTTTCTTTCTCCTCTCTCACTCTTCTCTTTCTAACTCTCTCTTTCTCTTTCTTTCTCCTCTCTCACTCTTCTCTTTCTCTGCCTGAATGGCCTCACACACAGTCAAGGCCATAAGACATGAATGCACTGTGAAAAATGATGTTGTACTCAACAACACACACTCACCCGTCTTTTTCAGCCCCCCACAGAGAAGCTTTGTGGTCCTAACATCTCTTGTCACAAACAATGAATTTGTCCACTGGTTATGCAGTAAGGATCTGAGTGAGATAAGCAGTATAATCTATTCAGTTATGTAGTATTGAGATACGCAGTATAATCTATTCAGTTATGTAGTATTGAGATAAGCAGTGTAATCTATTCAGTTATGTAGTATTGATCTGAATGAGATAAGCAGTGTAATCTATTCAGTTATGAAGTATTGATCTGAATGAGATAAGCAGTGTAATCTATTCAGTTATGTAGTATTGATCTGAATGAGATAAGCAGTGTAATCTATTCAGTTATGTAGTATTGATCTGAATGAGATAAGCAGTGTAATCTATTCAGTTATGTAGTATTGATCTGAATGAGATAAGCAGTGTAATCTATTCAGTTATGTAGTATTGATCTGAATGAGATAAGCAGTATAATCTATTCAGTTATGTAGTATTGATCTGAATGAGATAAGCAGTGTAATCTATTCAGTTATGTAGTATTGAGATAAGCAGTGTAATCTATTCAGTTATGTAGTATTGATCTGAATGAGATAAGCAGTGTAATCTATTCAGTTATGTAGTATTGATCTGAATGAGATAAGCAGTATAATCTATTCAGTTATGTAGTATTGATCTGAATGAGATAAGCAGTATAATCTATTCAGTTATGTAGTATTGATCTGAATGAGATAAGCAGTGTAATCTATTCAGTTATGTAGTATTGATCTGAATGAGATAAGCAGTATAATCTATTCAGTTATGTAGTATTGATCTGAATGAGATAAGCAGTGTAATCTATTCAGTTATGTAGTATTGATCTGAATGAGATAAGCAGTGTAATCTATTCAGTTATGTAGTATTGATCTGAATGAGATAAGCAGTGTAATCTATTCAGTTATGTAGTATTGATCTGAATGAGATAAGCAGTGTAATCTATTCAGTTATGTAGTATTGATCTGAATGAGATAAGCAGTATAATCTATTCAGTTATGTAGTATTGATCTGAATGAGATAAGCAGTGTAATCTATTCAGTTATGTAGTATTGATCTGAATGAGATAAGCAGTGTAATCTATTCAGTTATGTAGTATTGATCTGAATGAGATAAGCAGTGTAATCTATTCAGTTATGAAGTATTGATCTGAATGAGATAAGCAGTGTAATCTATTCAGTTATGTAGTATTGATCTGAATGAGATAAGCAGTGTAATCTATTCAGTTATGTAGTATTGATCTGAATGAGATAAGCAGTGTAATCTATTCAGTTATGTAGTATTGAGATAAGCAGTATAATATATTCAGTTATGTAGTATTGATCTGAATGAGATAAGCAGTGTAATCTGTTCAGTTATGTAGTATTGATCTGAATGAGATAAGCAGTGTAATCTATTCAGTTATGTAGTATTGATCTGAATGAGATAAGCAGTGTAATCTATTCAGTTATGTAGTATTGATCTGAATGAGATAAGCAGTGTAATCTGTTCAGTTATGTAGTATTGATCTGAATGAGATAAGCAGTATAATCTATTCCGTTTGGACAGAGATGTGACTTTCTTGACGGCCTTCCACCCACCCATTCTACCAGATATGTAAAGTATGTTTTATTTATTTTGCCTATTGTACTTTTGTACTATTTGCACATCCTTACACTGTATATAGCCATATTATGACATTGAAAATGTCTCTATTCTTTTGGAACTTTTGTGAGTGTTATGTTTACTGTAAATGTTTTATTGTTTATTTCACTTTTGTTTATCTAGTTCGCTTACTTTGGCAATTTAAACATGTTTCCCATGCCAATATTCCTTTTAAATATGAATTGAATTAGAGACAGACAGACAGACAGACAGACAGACAGACAGACAGACAGACAGACAGACAGACAGACAGACAGACAGACAGAGAGACAGACAGAGAGACAGACAGAGAGAGAGAGATAGGGAGAGAGAGATAGGGAGAGAGAGAGAGACAGCATGTATGCATTTGTATTTGAGATATATTCAGGCCTGGTGTAAATCGATACCATGTTAATGTGATGGCTACTTCCAGGAAAAAGGCAGTGGGTATGATGTGTGTGTGTGGGTATGATTGAATTCACAAGAGATTAATTTATCATCTTTAGGGGACAGAACAGAGAAAAGTATAACTCTATCAATCATGGTGTTTCTCTTAACTCTGTCTGTCTGTCTGTCTGTCTGTCTGTCTGTCTGTCTGTCTGTCTGTCTGGCTGGCTGGCTGGCTGGCTGGTTGTCTGGGACTTTCTTCTTTTTGTTTCTGTCTGGTTGTATATTTCCTCTCTGTTCAGTTTGTCTGGCTGTCTTCCTTTACGAAACAAAAACATTTCAAAATGACATTTTCACATGTTAACCGAGGCCAAAAGTCGAGGCCAAAAGTATTGAGAATGAAACAAATATTAATTTCCACAAAGTTTGCTGCTTCAGTGTCTTTATGTATTTTTGTCAGACGTTACTATGGAATACTGAAGTATAATTACATGCATTGCATAAGTGTCAAAGGCTTTTATTGACAATTACATGAAGTTGATGCAAAGAGTCAATATTTTCAGTGTTGACCCTTCTTTTTCAAGACCTCTTCAATCCACCCTGGCATGCTGTCAATTAATTGTCATTGTCATTTGTCATTCTTGCATAATCAATGCTTGGAGTTAGAATTTGTGGGTTTTTGTTTGTTCACCCGCCTCTTGAGGATTGACCTCAAGTTCTCAATGGGATTAAGGTCAATAGAGTTTCCTGGCCATGGACCCACAATATCGATGTTTTGCTCCCCGAGCAACTTAGTTGTCACTTTTGCCTCATGGCAAGGTGCTCCATCATGCTGAAAAAGGCATTGTTCATCATCAAACTGTTCCTGGATGGTTGGGAGAAGTTGCTCTCGGAGGGTGTGTTGGTACCATTCTTTATTCATGGCTGTGTTCTTAGGCAAAATTGTGAGTGAGCCCACTCCCTTGGCTGAGAAGCAACCCCCCACATGAATGGTGTCAGGATGCTTTACAGTTGGCATGACACAGGACTGATGGTAGCGCTCACCTTGTCTTCCCCGGACAAGCTTTTTTCTGGATGCCCCAAACAATCGGAAAGGGGATTCATCAGAGAAAATGACTTTACCCCAGTCCTCAGCAGTCCAATCCCTGTACCTTTTGCAGAATATCAGTCTGTCCCTGATGTTTTTCTTGGAGAGAAGTGGCTTCTTTGCTGCCCTTCTTGACACCAGGCCATCCCCCAAAGGTCTTTGCCTCACTGTGCGCACAGATGCACTCACACCTGCCTGCTGCCATTCCTGAGCAAGCTCTGTACTGGTGGTGCTCCGATCCCGCAGCTGAATCAACTTTAGGAGACAGTCCTGGCGCTTGCTGGACTTTCTTGGGCGCCCTGAAGCCTTCTTCACATCAATTGATCCGCTCTCCTTGAAGTTCTTGATGATCTGGTTGATTTAGGTGCAATCTTACTGGCAGCAATATCCTTGCCTGTGAAGCCCTTTTTGTGCAAAGCAATGATGACAGCACGTGTTTCCTTGCAGGTAACCATGGTTTACAGAGGAAGAACAATGATTCCAAGCACCACCCTCCTTTTGAAGCTTCCAGTCTGTTATTCGAACTCAATCAGCATGACAAAGTGATCTCCAGCCTTGTCCTCGTCAACACTCACACCTGTGTTAATGAGAGGAATCACTGACATGATGTCAGCTGGTCCTTTTGTGGCAGGGCTGAAATACAGTGGAAATGTTTTGGGGGGATTCAGTTTGTCTGCAGGGTAGCCTAGTGGTTAGAGTGTTGGACTAGTAACCGGAAGGTTGTGAGTTCAAACCCCCGAGCTGACAAGGTAAAAATCTGTCGTTCTGCCCCTGAACAGGCAGTTAACCCACTGTTCCTAGGCCGTCATTGAAAATAAGAATGTGTTCTTAACTGACTTGCCTGGTTAAATAAAGGTAAAGTGAAAAAAAAGAAAAAAAAGAGGGAATTTGCAATTAATTGCAATTCATCTGATCACTCTTCATAACATTCTGGAGTATATGCAAATTGCCATCATACAAACTGAGGCAGCAGCCTTTGTGAAAATTTATATTTGTGTCATTCTCAAAACTTTTGGCCACGACTGTACAGCCCCACCTGCGACTTATAAATGTGTGTTGACACTCTTGGTCTAATCATTAAGATGTTGGCTTCTTCTTTGGGAGACCGAGGTTCTAATCTCACCAGTTGTAGAAGCACTAATTTGAAACATTATAATATCACATGTGAAATGTTGGGAAACCAAATGTCTGAGTCATGTGAAAAATGTATGTGTGAAATGTCCATTTTAATCTTTCCCATGTGACATTTTTCACCTGTGATTTGTTCATGTATGTGTATTCACATGTCTTAAAACCACGTGACCTTTTCACATCATTTTTTTCATGTAGTAAGGGTTGTGTCAGTGTCTGTCATTCGTCTTTATCTTGGCCCTGATCTATCTCTCTGGGCCCTCTGGCTTTGGCCCTGCGCTTTCCTGCTCTGCCTGTCAGTCTGTGTGTTTGTCTCCCTCCTCTTCCTCTCTCTCTCTCTCTCTCTCTCTCTCTCTCTCTCTCTCTCTCTCTCTCTCTCTCTCTCTCTCTCTTCCCCCCTCTTTCTCCCTCTCTCTCTGTCTTTCTCCCTCTCTCTCTGTCTTTCTCCCTCTCGCTCTGTCTTTCTCCCTATCTCTCTCCCTCTCTCTCCCTCTCTCTCTCTCTCCCTATTTCTCTCTCTCCCTCTCTCTGTCTTTCTCCCTATCTCTCTCCCTCTCTCTCTCTCTCTCTCTCTCTCCCTATTTCTCTCTCTCCCTCTCTCTCTGTCTTTCTCCCTCTCTCTTTCTCTGTCTTTCTCCCTCTCTCTCTGTCTTTCTCCCTATCTCTCTCTCTCCCTATTTCTCCCTCTCTCTCTGTCTTTCTCCCTATCTCGCTTCCCCCTCTCTCTCTCCCTCTCTCTCTGTCTTTCTCCCTATCTCTCTCCCTCTCTCCCTCTCTCTCCCCCTCTCTCCCTCTCTCTCTCTCTATCTCCCTCTCTCTCTGTCTTTCTCCCTCTCTCGCTCTGTCTTTCTCCATCTCTCTCTGTCTTTCTCTCTCTCTCTCTCTCTCTCTCTCCCTTTCTCTCTCTCTCTCTCCCTCTTTCTCCCTCTCTCTCTCTCACTCTCCCTTTCTCTCTCTCCCTCTTTCTCCCTCTCTCTCTCCCTCTCTCTCTGTCTTTCTCCCTATCTCTCTTCCCCCCTCTCTCTCCCTCTCTCTCTGTCTTTCTCCCTCTCTCTCTCTCCCTCTCTCTCTGTATTTCTCCCTCTTTCTCTCTCCCTCTCTCTCTGTCTTTCTCCCTCCCTTATACTTAGTCCATAAACAGGGTTAATTCACACTGATACATACATAATGATTGTGTCACTACCAACACCTCAGCTGGAGTTGACAGTGATATCACTGATGTGACAGTGTGACTGTTTGTTTGACATACTGGATGTAAATGTGATATATTTGTCATAACATAACTATATGCCTCCTGTTGTGACAGATTAACAGTTTGCCAACGTGAGGACAGTGAGAGCTCAGCACTCACCACCAATGGTATAGCCCTCCATGTGTATCATTTTGCCATGTATACCAAGGCTTGGAGAAGGAATAGAGGGGACAACTTTCAACATTCAATATTTCTCAGAAGTGAAGAATCAGCATCGTCTTTGCCCCACCCTCCCCAGTGATAACCCCACCTCTTTCTCTCATTCATTTGTTTTCTTCTCCTTCACCAATCCCTTCTTTTCGCATCTGGTTAAACGCCAACCGCGCGCGTGTGTGTGTGTGTGTGTGTGTGTGTGTGTGTGTGTGTGTGTGTGTGTGTGTGTGTGTGTGTGTGTGTGTGTGTGTGTGTGTGTGTGTGTGTGTGTGTGTGTTGCTCACTCAAGTCCAACACCACAATTAGAGTGTGGAGATGAATGTCATTTGAAGAGTGGGTGTACGTGTGTGCAATCTTCTATACATGCGTATGTGTGTGTATGTAGAGCGTAGAGCTCAAACCAACTCCCCCATGGCTCGTTGGCCAAAGCCGATGGGGAAATGAATGGGTTTTTTGTAGGGTTTTTGGATAAACACAGAATATAAGATTTGTGGTAAACACGGGATTAGGAGATCTTGTACATTTTGTTCTGTGAGATAATCTTCATCAACTAATGTCTCTTTTTGAGAATTTTGAATAATTTATGTGATCAAAACAAGCACATAAATCACATAAAGGCTTCATAATTCATAAAGGTCATGTTAACTAAATTCTATTATCTTCTAGAACAAAATATAATTAATGAAGGTCATGTTAACTAAATTATATTATCTTCCAGAACAAAACGTATAAGATCTCCTAAGTCTGTGTTTAGCTCCGACCTTATTTTGGGCGTTTATCCCACAACCCCATTCTTTCCCCATGACTTTTCCCCATGGGAATGGCTGAACAAAACCAGAGGTAACTCACTACAAACAAACAAGCTCTAATCAGGCTCCTGTTGCTTTCATTCCCCTATCCCCTGATCCCTTGTCTATCTTTCCTTCAATATTCCTTGTTGTTTCTGGCCATCTCACTATCTGTCTCAGGGGAAGAGGGAGAGAGAGGGAAGGGGAGAAAGTGAGGGAGATGGAGAGAGGGAAGGGGAGAAAGTGAGGGAGATGGAGAGAGGGAAGGAAGGGGAGAAAGTGAGGGAGATGGAGAGAGTGAAGGGGAGAAAGTGAGGGAGATGGAGAGAGGGAAGGGGAGAAAGTGAGGGAGATGGAGAGAGGGAAGGAATGGGAGAAAGTGAGGGAGATGGAGAGAGGGAAGGAAGGGGAGAAAGTGAGGGAGATGGAGAGAGGGAAGGAAGGGGAGAAAGTGAGGGAGATGGAGAGAGGGAAGGAATGAGAGAAAGGGAGGGAGATGGAGAGAGGGAAGGTGGGAAAGTGAGGGAGATGGAGAGAGGGAAGGGGAGAAAGTGAGGGAGATGGAGAGAGGGAAGGAATGGGAGAAAGTGAGGGAGATGGAGAGAGGGAAGGTGGGAAAGTGAGGGAGATGGAGAGAGGGAAGGGGAGAAAGTGAGGGAGATGGAGAGAGGGAAGGGGGAAGACGTGCATGGTGGTTAAAACATGGTCATTTGTCATTGGTTGAAGGCTTAAGAAAAGACTAGTCAACCTTTTCAGCCTATTCCCACCAGACACAGGAGGGAGAAAACCCCAACATACACACACACACACACACACACACACACACACACACACACACACACACACACACACACACACACACACACACACACACACACACACACACACACACACACACAAACACACACACACACACACACACACACACACACACACACACACACACACACACACACACACACACACACACACACACACACACACACACACACACGCGCACACACACACACACACACACACACACACACACACACACACGTAGAAGTGGTAGGTGTAGATGACATTGGGGCGATACAGAGGGTCACAGTTAGCCAATAAAGAAAGAGATATAGGTAGAGATGAAGAGAGAGAGTGGAATAAAACAGAAAAGCAGAGAGAAAGAAAGGTGAGAAAGGGTGATAGGCGCTCGCTCTCCATCCTCTGTAGTGAAGTGATTTTACATTTATCTCTAACAATTATGCAATCCCAGTTTCACATCTTTTTTCCTCTCTCCACTTTTCTCTGCACTCTCTCTCAGACCTTTTCATGTTGCTCCTTCTGCTTGTTCCTACACCAGACTGTACATTCCTACACCAGACTGACTGTACATTCCTACACCAGACTGACTGTACATTCCTACACCAGACTGACTGTACATTCCTACACCAGACTGACTGTACATTCCTACACCAGACTGACTGTACATTCTCACACCAGACTGTACATTCCTACACCAGACTGTACATTCCTACACCAGACTGACTGTACATTCCTACACCAGACTGACTGTACATTCCTACACCAGACTGACTGTACATTCTCACACCAGACTGTACATTCCTACACCAGACTGTACATTCCTACACCAGACTGACTGTACATTCCTACACCAGACTGACTGTACATTCCTACACCAGACTGTACGTTCCTACACCAGACTGACTGTACATTCTCACACCAGACTGTACGTTCCTACACCAGACTGACTGTACATTCTCACACCAGACTGACTGTACATTCCTACACCAGACTGACTGTACATTCCTACACCAGACTGACTGTACATTCTCACACCAGACTGTATGTTCCTACACCAGACTGTACATTCCTACACCAGACTGTATGTTCCTACACCAGACTGTATGTTCCTACACCAGACTGTATGTTCCTACACCAGACTGTATGTTCCTACACCAGACTGTACATTCCTACACCAGACTGTACATTCCTACACCAGACTGTATGTTCCTACACCAGACTGACT
This sequence comes from Oncorhynchus masou masou, assembly GCF_036934945.1. Taxonomy (NCBI): domain Eukaryota; kingdom Metazoa; phylum Chordata; class Actinopteri; order Salmoniformes; family Salmonidae; genus Oncorhynchus; species Oncorhynchus masou. The sequence goes on from NC_088243.1 coordinate 79,319,495, forward strand.
GTACATTCCTACACCAGACTGTATGTTCCTACACCAGACTGTATGTTCCTACACCAGACTGTATGTTCCTACACCAGACTGTACATTCCTACACCAGACTGACTGTACATTCCTACACCACACTGTACGTTCCTACACCAGACTGTATGTTCCTACACCAGATTGTACGTTCTCACACCAGACTGACTGTACGTTCTCACACCAGACTGTACGTTCCTACACCAGACTGTACGTTCCTACACCAGACTGTACATTCCTACACCAGACTGACTGTACATTCCTACACCAGACTGACTGTACGTTCTCACACCAGACTGACTGTACGTTCCTATACCAGACTGACTGTACATTCCTATACCAGACTGACTGTACATTCCTACACCAGACTGTACATTCTCACACCAGACTGTACGTTCCTACACCAGACTGTATGTTCTCACACCAGACTGACTGTACATTCCTACACCAGACTGACTGTACATTCTCACACCAGACTGACTGTACATTCTCACACCAGACTGTACATTCCTACACCAGACTGTACGTTCCTACACCAGACTGTATGTTCCTACACCAGACTGTATGTTCCTACACCAGACTGTACATTCCTACACCAGACTGTACGTTCCTACACCAGACTGTATGTTCCTACACCAGACTGTACATTCCTACACCAGACTGTATGTTCCTACACCAGACTGTATGTTCCTACACCAGATTGTACGTTCCTACACCAGACTGTACGTACCTACACCAGACTGTACATTCCTACACCAGACTGTATGTTCCTACACCAGACTGTACATTCCTACACCAGACTGTATGTTCCTACACCAGACTGTATGTTCCTACACCAGACTGTATGTTCCTACACCAGACTGTATGTTCCTACACCAGATTGTACGTTCTCACACCAGACTGACTGTACATTCCTACACCAGACTGTACGTTCCTACACCAGACTGTATGTTCCTACACCAGATTGTACGTTCCTACACCAGACTGTACGTACCTACACCAGACTGTACATTCCTACACCAGACTGTATGTTCCTACACCAGACTGTACATTCCTACACCAGACTGACTGTACATTCCTACACCAGACTGTATGTTCCTACACCAGATTGTACGTTCCTACACCAGACTGTACATTCCTACACCAGACTGTACATTCCTACACCAGACTGACTGTACGTTCCTACACCTGACTGTATGTTCCTACACCAGACTGTATGTTCCTACACCAGATTGTACGTTCCTACGCCAGACTGTACATTCCTACACCAGACTGACTGTACATTCCTACACCAGACTGTATATTCCTACACCAGACTGACTGTACGTTCCTACACCAGACTGACTGTACGTTCCTACACCAGACTGTATGTTCCTACACCAGATTGTACATTCCTACACCAGATTGTATGTTCCTACACCAGACTGACTGTACATTCCTACACCAGACAGACTGTACATTCCTACACCAGACTGACTGCACATTCCTACACCAGACTGTACGTTCCTATACCAGACCAGACTGTACATTCCTATACCAGACTGACTGTACATTCCTATACCAGACTGACTGTACATTCCTATACCAGACTGTACATTCCTACACCAGACTGTATGTTCCTACACCAGACTGTATGTTCCTACACCAGACTGCACATTCCTACACCAGACTGACTGTACATTCCTATACCAGACTGTACATTCCTACACCAGACTGTATGTTCCTACACCAGACTGTATGTTCCTACACCAGACTGCACATTCCTACACCAGACTGACTGTACATTCCTACACCAGACTGTACATTCTCACACCAGACTGTACATTCCTACACCAGACTGTATGTTCCTACACCAGACTGCACATTCCTACACCAGACTGACTGTACATTCCTACACCAGACTGTACATTCCTACACCAGACTGTACGTTCCTACACCAGACTGACTGTACATTCCTACACCAGACTGTACATTCCTACACCAGACTGACTGCACATTCCTACACCAGACTGACTGTACATTCCTACACCAGACTGTACATTCCTACACCAGACTGTACATTCCTACACCAGACTGTACGTTCCTACACCAGACTGACTGTACATTCCTATACCAGACTGACTGTACATTCCCACACCAGACTGTATGCAGGAATACATTGTATCCATTGAATGTGACTGAAGTAGATGTACTGTATATTGTTATACAGATGTACTATGGATAATGATATAGGCTGACATTGATAAACTACCTGCATTTATACTGAAGCCCTGTGTGCCTGTGTGAGTGTGTGTGTGTGTGTGTGTGTGTGTGTGTGTGTGTGTGTGTGTGTGTGTGTGTGTGTGTGTGTGTGTGTGTGTGTGTGTGTGTGTGTGTGTGTGTGTGTGTGTGTGTGTCACTACCTGCTTGTGCCTGTGTCCAGGCGTATATGTGTACATGATTGAGTATTACAAGGTGTTGTCAAGAAAAGCAATTTGTTAGTGTCTCAGATGGTTTCTTTATCATGATGAATAGTAGCAGGACCCTATAGAAAGCCTAGCACCCTCTCCTCCCTTCTCTTCCCTTCCCTTCCCCTCTCCTCTTCTTTCCTCTCCAATTCTCTCCTCTCCTCTTCTCTCCTCCCTTCCCCTCTCCTCTTCTCTCCGCTCCTCTACTATGCTCCTCTCTCCTCCCTTCCCTTCCCCTTTCCTCTTCTCTCCTCTTCTCTCCTCCCTTCCCCTCTCCTCCCTTCCCCTCTCCTCTTCTCTTCTCTCCTCTCCTATCCTCCTCTCTCCTCCCTTCCCTTCCCCTTTCCTCTCCTCTCCTCTTCTATCCCCTCTTCCCCTCTCCTCTTCTCTCCGCTCCTCTCCTATCCTCCTCTCTCCTCCCTTCCCCTCTCCTCTTCTCTCCTCTCCTCTCCTATCCTCCTCTTTCCTCCCTTCCCCTCTCCGCTCCTCTCCTATCCTCCTCTCTCCTCCCTTCCCCTCTCCTATTCTCTCCTCTTCTCTCCTCCCTTCCCCTCTCCTCTTCTCTCCGCTCCTCTCCTATCCTCGTCTCTCCTCCCTTCCCCTCTCCTCTTCTCTCCGCTCCTCTCCTATCCTCGTCTCTCCTCCCTTCCCCTCTCCTCTTTTCTCCTCCCTTCCTCTTTCCTCTTCTCTCCTCTTCTCTCCTCCCTTCCCCTTTCCTCTTCTCTCCTCTTCTCTCCTCTTCTCTCCTCTTCTCTCCTCCCTTCCCCTCTCCTATTCTCGCCGCTCCTCTCCTATCCTCCTCTCTTCCCTTCCCCTCTCCTCTTCTCTCCTCTCCTCTCCTCCCATCTCCCCTTCCCTCTCCTCTTCTCTCCTCTTCTCTCCTCTCCTCCTCTCTCCTCTCTCCTCCCTTCCCCTCTCCTCTCCTCTCCTCCCATCTCCTCTTCCCTCCCCTCTCCTATTCTCTCCTACAATGCCCCTAATCCATTTTGCTGCTACTTGTCGGGTCTGTATGGGGCAGACACGGAGATGGAGAGAAGAGAAAAGAAATGCGATGGAGAAGGATAGAGAGCATTTTCTTTGGGAGGTATCTCTACCTGAGACGTGATTGATAGTTTCTATTCAGCAGTCATGAAGTCTGCCTTATACACCACTAAAGTAGTGATTTAGTCAGACAGCATAGGCAGCAGCTCTATAGAGTTGAGATGAAATAATTAAGTCATCAAATAAAACAAATGTAATATACACAACAGCTGATAAGGGATAAGCAGTAGTGGGCAGTCACTGCTATCATGGGACTTTTATTCATTGTTTATTAGGTGTTGTTACAGTATTCAACCCACATAATGCACGGTGAATTTAATGTCAAATAAAAAATAATCACACCATCTGTCTGTTAGCTGGTGAAGTGATTTCCTGCACTCTGCCCTCTGCTGGACACAGACAGAGGTGCAGCCACCTGGCACCTGTCATAAAGGACATGGGAGCAAGAGGACACTCCTATCAATCGCTGTCCATTGGTTATAAAGTGTTCATTGAGTTGATTTGTACAGAGTCTGTAAGTGTGATGGTGAAACGGAGGGAGTAGTATGTGTCTGTTTAAAGTGGTAGCTCCGGCATCAACCCTTCTGCCTGCCTGTGTTCATTCTACTGTATGTTACTCTGTGACTGTGTTCATTCTACTGTATGTTACTCTGTGACTGTGTTCATTCTACTGTATGTTACTCTGTGACTGTGTTCATTCTACTGTATGTTACTCTGTGACTGTGTTCATTCTACTGTATGTTACTCTGTGACTGTGTTCATTCTACTGTATGTTACTCTGTGACTGTGTTCATTCTACTGTATGTTACTCTGTGACTGTGTTCATTCTACTGTATGTTACTCTGTGACTGTGTTCATTCTACTGTATGTTACTCTGTGACTGTGTTCATTCTACTGTATGTTACTCTGTGACTGTGTTCATTCTACTGTATTTTACTCTGTGACTGTGTTCATTCTACTGTATGTTACTCTGTGACTGTGTTCATTCTACTGTATGTTACTCTGTGACTGTGTTCATTCTACTGTATGTTACTCTGTGACTGTGTTCATTCTACTGTATGTTAATCTGTGTCTGTGTTCATTCTACTGTATGTTACTCTGTGACTGTGTTCCTCAACTAGGTTTGGCCTCGCGCCAAATTTCCTCTGAGCTAATAGTCAGCGGGCCAGAACATAATTAGTATTTAATATTAGCACAATTAATTGGCCCACACTACAAATTGAACAACATTTTTAACACATCTGATTAGTGCATAATACATTTGGTGACAATGACATAATAATTTTTTATCTGATTATGCTCATAAAATCACCATGTCTCTATTCAATTATTATGTTTGTCTATTTCTCTGTGTGTTGATTGGTGGGGACCAACAGGTCTACTTGGCCTACTGTAGTCCACACTACTTTGTCTCTGTGCGTTGATTGGTGGGGACCAACAGTTCTACTTGGCCTACTGTAGTCCTCACTACTTTGTCTCTGTGTGTTGATTGGTGGGGACCAACAGGTCTACTTGGCCTACTGTAGTCCACACTACTTTGTCTCTGTGTGTTGATTGGTGGGGACCAACAGGTCTACTTGGCCTACTGTAGTCCTCACTACTTTGTCTCTGTGTGTTGATTGGTGGGGACCAACAGGTCTACTTGGCCTACTATAGTCACACTACTTTGTCTCTGTGTGTTGATTGGTGGGGACCAACAGGTCTACTTGGCCTACTGTAGTCCACACTACTTTGTCTCTGTGCGTTGATTGGTGGAGACCAACAGGTCTACTTGGCCTACTGTAGTCCACACTACTTTGTCTCTGTGCGTTGATTGGTGGGGACCAACAGGTCTACTTGGCCTACTGTAGTCCACACTACTTTGTCTCTGTGCGTTGATTGGTGGGGACCAACAGGTCTACTTGGCCTACTGTAGTCCACACTACTTTGTCTCACAAAACAAGTTCAGAAGTTATGAGAGTAAGGTAAAATGGTGCTCCAAAAAAATACTTAAAAAAAAAAGTGGATAATGAAAATTAAAGTTTCAGGGAAGAATGTAAAGAGATATGCGTTCATCTTACCATGTTTTCCCAGTGCCAAGCCAGTGTGTCTTATTTGCAATGAAAATGTCACTGTTTGCAAATTGCATTATGAATCTAAGCATGGAACTTTCAAAGTGTCCTTCCCACCCCAGACAGAAACATTGGAGCGTTAACTGCAAGCTACACACTGCTTTTATGGCTCACAGCTTCTGTCACTTAAATGGGTTAAATCTGCAGTTACAAGGAAGAGGGGAAACAGACGTGGAAAAAACGGAAGGCTTTTAATTGGAAGCTTGAGTTGTTCAATTTGGACTTGTCCTCTGGACGGCTACTGCACTTCAGCACACTGAAGAAACGACAGGTAGAGGGACCAGGCTGCAGCATCGTCACAGAGGTGATGGAAGACTTCAGCACACTGAAGAAACGACAGGTAGAGAGACCAGGCTGCAGCATCGTCACAGAGGTGATGGAAGACTTCAGCACACTGAAGAAACGACAGGTAGAGGGACCAGGCTGCAGCATCGTCACAGAGGTGATGGAAGACTTCAGCACACTGAAGAAACGACAGGTAGAGGGACCAGGCTGCAGCATCGTCACAGAGGTGATGGAAGACTTCAGCACACTGAAGAAACGACAGGTAGAGGGACCAGGCTGCAGCATCGTCACAGAGGTGATGGAAGACTTCAGCACACTGAAGAAACGACAGGTAGAGGGACCAGGCTGCAGCATCGTCACAGAGGTGATGGAAGACTTCAGCACACTGAAGAAACGACAGGTAGAGGGACCAGGCTGCAGCATCGTCACAGAGGTCATGGAAGACTTCAGCACACTGAAGAAACGACAGGTAGAGGGACCAGGCCGCAGCATCGTCACAGAGGTGATGGAAGACTTCAGCACACTGAAGAAACGACAGGTAGAGGGACCAGGCTGCAGCATCGTCACAGAGGTGATGGAAGACTTCAGCACACTGAAGAAACGACAGGTAGAGAGACCAGGCTGCAGCATCGTCACAGAGGTGATGGAAGACTTCATCAAGCAGCTGAGGGACAACTTCTCCACCAGATTTGAAGACTACAGCATGTCTGCCCAAGGATATCATTGTGTTTGTACGTGATCCTCTCACAGTCCGCCCAGGTGGAGAATTCTCCTCCCTCGCTAAGAAAACGATACCCTCGCTGGATGAGGGCGCAATTCAAAGTGAGCTGACTGAATTCCAGACATCGAGCCACATCAGAGATGCGTGTCCCTGTGTGCGTTGTGGGATACAGCTCAGAGGAATACAGCACCATAAAGAAACTGCCATTTTATGTTCTAACAATGTTTGGATCGACTTACACCTGCTAGTCCTCATATTCCTCTATGAACACAATGTAGACTTGTGACAGGATCCGTCTTTCACATACAGTAAGTCAATGGAGGACTGCCTGCACATCAAAATCACATCCCTGTCACCCGACATCCACAAGATCGTGTCGGAGGGGCAACTCTTCCCAGTGAATAAGTAACTTAGTGTCCTATATGACTGTATTTAGTGAGTACTAACATTAGTGTGAGTGTTTATCCAGGGATATTGAGGTCTCCAGCTGACAGTATGTTCTGTATGTTCTGTTATTACAGGAGCAGTCTATCCCCAGTCATTCAGACACAGACATCACATTTATTTCTTTAAAGGATTGTTTTATGTAGGATGTTTTTGGGCCAGATGTAAGTAGGTGTAATAAAAACATCCCTCTTCTATTAGGCCATCTATCTGTTTCTTGTGAAAGACGGTGTTAAGCCTCATAGCCTACCGCAGCCAGTGAAGTTATTTTATATGGGCCTAGGCTTGGAAGAAATAGACTCCAATTAAGCCCTCTTGTTGTCTGTAAAGTCAAATTAAAATGAAGAGTATTGTTGAAATGAATTACTCGACTGGAGTTTTTCTCCATGTGTTGCTGTGCAGCAGTTGCTTAACAAGTTAGATGTGTTTTCAGCACCAGGCGCTGTTCACCTCCTGTTGATTGCGCTGTGGTTGCAGCTTTACGTTTCAGCACCACAAAATGGTCCGCTGCCTGTTTTATTAGTTGACTGTCGAATAACTTCCTTCTTGGGACAATGCATTTGTGAGTTTTTGCATCTCTGGTCTGAGATTTATTTATATTTTTTATGGAAAAATATTCATACTTACATTGGGGGGCTTTGGGCGGCCAAATAATATTGCTGGCGGGCCAGATTTGGCCGCAGGCCACGAGTTGGGTAACCCTGCTCCAGGCAGTCTCTATGAGCTGTGGTTCTTGACCGTCTCTATGAGCTGTGGATCATGACAGTCTCTATGAGCTCTGGATCCAGACCGTCTCTATGAGCTGGGGTTCTTGACGCTCTATGAGCTTTGGATCATGACAGCCTCTATGAGCTTTGGATCATGACAGCCTCTATGAGCTGTGGATCACAACAGTCTCTATGAGCTGTGGATCCAGACAGTCTCTATGAGCTGTGGATCTTGACAGTCTCTATGAGCTGTGGATCACGACAGTCTCTATGAGCTGTGGATCATGACAGTCTCTATGAGCTGTGGATCACGACAGTCTCTATTAGCTGTGGATCCAGACAGTCTCTATGAGCTGTGGATCACGACAGTCTCTATGAGCTGTGGATCCAGACAGTCTCTATGAGCTGTGGATCACGACAGTCTCTATGAGCTGTGGAGCCAGACAGTCTCTATGAGCTGTGGATCCAGACAGTCTCTATGAGCTGTGGATCACGACAGTCTCTATGAGCTGTGGATCACGACAGTCTCTATGAGCTGTGGTCCAGACAGTCTCTATGAGCTGTGGATCCAGACAGTCTCTATGAGCTGTGGATCCAGACAGTCTCTATGAGCTGTGGATCCAGACAGTCTCTATGAGCTCAGCTGCGTATCTGACTGTTAGATAGCCGCAGTGTCCTCTGCCCTCTTTCTACTTCTCTCCCTTTTCCTCCCACTCCCTCTTTTCGTTTCTCGCTTTCTTTGTCTCTCCCTCTCTTCGCTCCACCCTCCCTCTCTCTCCTTTCCTGTTTTCCTCTCATCTGTCCCTCCCTCTTTCCTTTCCTGCTCTCCTCTCATATCTCTCTCTCTCTCTCTCTCTTCAATCTTCTCTGTCTTTGATAAACATGCTTTGTCACATTCCTGTGATTCACCCCTCTGTCTCTCGCTCGCTCTTTTGCTCTATCTCTCTCTTTTCTCCCCGTTCACCCCCCCCCCCTTCTTGTTGTCTTTCTCTCTATTTTCTATCTTGTGCACTCACCCCCACCCTCTGTCTCTCCCTCATACATTCTCTCACTCCACCTCCCTTTCTCTATCTCTCTCTCTCTCATATATACTTGCTTGCTTGCCCCCCCCCCTCAGTTGTCTCTCTCCCTCTCTCCCTCTCTCTCTCTCTCGCTCTCTCCGTGGCACTAGCGGAGTCTGCTACCAGTCTCAGCCATGTGCACACAGAGGATGAAGCTCCTTCTCTCCATCTCTCCTCCTAGAAGAGGCTGAAAGGCACTCTCTCTTTTCCTCAGCATCCATCTATCCATCTATCCATCTCTTTCCGCTCAGAGGAGGACTGAGAAAATGAGGGAGCAAAGTAAAAAAGGGAATAGAAGAAGACAAAAATAAGGAGTGTAGCGGAGACGTTGAGCGTGAATCTCTCCCTCTGATCTCAGGGCTGGCAGGCAGTGGAGGGCTGTTTAGCCCAGAATGTGTGTTTGTGAGATCAGGGGTGTGTGTGTGTTTTGGCTCATTCCACTGTGTGTGAGTGTGTCGGCGCTCTGCTCTCACGCTCCGCTGGTGGGTTGTGTTTAACGGACCTTACTGGACAGAGAGAGGAGAAAAGGAGGGAGCGAAAAAGGAAGAGTGAAGAGGAAAGAGGATACTATAAAAGGACTGGTGACGACTAAATAGAGGAGGAGAGAAGAATAGACAGATCTGTGGAGGAATGATGCATCACTCAGGCAACATCGGGAGGTCGAAGACCCTCTCTCACTCTCATGAGACAGGTAAGATCCTTGATTCACTCCTCTTGCACTCCCATACTGTAGTGAGGCACGGATCTCAGAGTGAATTCCTGGTCTCCCAGTACCGCTCTGGTCTCTCTCTCTCTCTCTCTCTCTCTCTCTCTCACGCGCACAAACAAACACACACACACACACAGCCAAGGGGCTTTAAAACATGAGGCTCTCGCTCACGTACATTTAGCCCAGTGCTCTAACCCCTGATGCTCTGTTTGAAGGACATACTCTAGAGATGATCCCAGAGATTGGAGATGAGATGTGTGTGTGTGTGTGTGTGTGCGTGTGCGTGTGCGTGTGTGTGTGTGTGTGTGCGTGTGTGTGTGTGTGTGTGTGTGTGTGTGTGTGTGTGTGTGTGTGTACACGTCTGGTTAAAGGCCCACTTGATTGTCTTATGTTTTATATTTTCACACTATGAAGATGGAGTAATACTGTGACCTTGTGTAAATGATGATGATGCTGTTTTGAAAAGACCGTCTGAAATGTTTCAGTGGGATGAAGCTCTGGCCTGCCTGGTGACATCACCAACCGGTAAATTAGTTAGAAAGACAGTTCCATACCTCTCTGCCAATAAGAGATAGTTTTCAGTTTCCCTCCCAGCTCAGACCACTCCAAGACAGTCCCAGCTAAATATTGCTTGAGAAATTGAAGTTAAGAAGACTGTTTAATTTATTTTTGCCCATTTTAGTTAAAAACAATCACAGTAAAGGCCTTAATTGTTAACCAGAAATTATTTGATTTAGAGATTTTAAAACCGGCTGCATTGGACCTTTGACATTTAGGTTCTTCATGGGAGGAGTCTGTATCTGTGTGTGAATCGAAGGGTAATGCATGTGTGTGAGCCTGTGTGTGTGTCTGTGTGCGTGTGTGTGTGTATGCATCTGTGTGTTAGCCCCTACCTTCCAGTGAGCGTTGAGATTGACAGTAATTCCATTGATTGACAGCTAGCTGACAGCGGGTAGCTGACGTTCTCCAGCTTGCAGCCGTTCACACCATAAGTTATTCATGTGTGTGTTTTCAATATTTACAAGGTTTCCTGTGCTTCTGTCCTTCTCTAATTCACTGGCCTCGCTGTGATTGATTGAGGCGGCTGGCATGTTAGCTGTGATTTGCATGTGATTAAAAAAGCTAAGTGGACAATTTAGTGTGTGTACATTGCATCGTTCATTTGTCTATGGTGTGTGTGTGTGGTGTGTGTTTATGATGGGTGTGTGTGTGTGTGTGTGTGTGTGTGTGTGTGTGTGTGTGTGTGTGTGTGTGTGTGTGTGTGTGTGTGTGTGTGTGTGTGTGTGTGTGTGTGTGTGTGTGTGTGTGTGTGTGTGTGTGTGTGTGTGTGTGTGTGTGGTGTGTGTGCGTGCATGCGTGTGTGTGTGTGTGCATGCCCGTGCGTGTTGTGGAGGAGATGAAATTAGATTTGACCCTGAGGGAAAGGAGACTCATAAATCAACCCAGTCTCTACATTGGTTGTCTGATGACTCTACAGACACAACTTGATGATAGATGTCACAGTTAACCATGTTGACTAATTACCAGTTAGAACTTCTGACCACTCCTCTCTTTCTGTCTGTCTTTCTTTCTGTGTCTGTCTGTCTCTCAGTGTGAATCTACACTGGATCTACTATTATTAAGTTACTACTAAAATGATTGCTACATCCAATATGACTCTCTCTCTCATAATGTCACTGGGTAGTCCACATGAGGTCTGTCATGTGGTGAGGACCCCTCCTCTGATTGACAAGTGTGTTCAATAGTTTATAAGTAGATACAGAAACAACACATGCAAATGAGTCAACAGTACTCCCTCTGTGAAAGAGAGAGGGGGAGATGGAGAGGGAGATGGAGAGAGAGAGAGAGAGAGAGAGAGAGAGAGAGAGAGAGAGTTAATTGAAAAGATGGATGGCATTAACCCAGCAGCCCAGGGCCCCTCATCAGTCTATCATTAGAGGAGAATAGAGAGAGGGAGAGAAAAGGAGGAGAGGAGACATGATTATTATTCCATTATTGTTTTTAATAGCAGATGATTTATCATACATCATTCATAAATCATTCAGCAGGTGCAGAGTGGAAATACTATTCACTTCTCCATCTCTACTGGCTTCCTGCCATGGTCTCAGCTCAGACATAGCAAAGGTAGGGAGAGTCAATTTATAAACACTCTCTCTCCATTCCAAGATAAACTTCCATCTCTCCATCCTATCTCTCTCCCTCTGCTCCTCCATTCATTCTCTCTTCTATCTCTCTCCCTCTGCTCCTCCCTTAATTCTCTCTTCTATCTCTCTCCCTCTGCTCCTCCCTTAATTCTCTCTTATATCTCTCTCCCTCTGCTCCTCCCTTAATTCTCTCTTATATCTCTCTCCCTCTGCTCCTCCCTTAATTCTCTCTTATATCTCTCTCCCTCTGCTCCTCCATTAATTCTCTCTTTCTCTCTCATTCATTCATTCATTCTATCTTCTATCTCTCTCGCTCTCTCTCATTAATTATCTCTTCTCTCTCTCTTCTCGCTCTCTCTCTCATTAATTCTCTCTTTTCTCTTTTCTCTCTCTCTTCTCGCTCTCTCTGTGTCAGACACTAGTTCCCCCTACTGGTGTTCAGAGGTACTGATGTTACCCAGCAACACACACACACACTTTTGACCTATGAATTCCTACTGTATAATCCTCTAAAACCCAATGGGACACTTCACCAGGCACGGACACATACCCTACTGTATATTCCTCTAAAACCCAATGGGACACATCACCAGACAGACACATACCCTACTGTATATTCCTCTAAAACCCAATGGGACACATCACCAGGCACGGACACATACCCTACTGTATATTCCTCTAAAACCCAATGGACCCATCACCAGACAGACACAGACCCTACTGTATATTCCTCTAAAACCCAATGGGACACATCACCAGGCACGGACACATACCCTACTGTATATTCCTCTAAAACCCAATGGGACACATCACCAGGCACGGACACATACCCTACTGTATATTCCTCTAAAACCCAATGGGACACATCACCAGGCACGGACACATACCCTACTGTATATTCCTCTAAAACCCAATGGACCCATCACCAGACAGACACAGACCCTACTGTATATTCCTCTAAAACCCAATGGGACACATCACCAGGCACGGACACATACCCTACTGTATATTCCTCTAAAACCCAATGGGACACTTCACCAGGCACGGACACATACCCTACTGTATATTCCTCTAAAACCCAATGGGACACATCACCAGGCACGGACACATACCCTACTGTATATTCCTCTAAAACCCAATGGGACACATCACCAGGCACGGACACATACCCTACTGTATATTCCTCTAAAACCCAATGGGACACATCACCAGGCACGGACACATACCCTACTGTATATTCCTCTAAAACCCAATGGACCCATCACCAGACAGACACAGACCCTACTGTATATTCCTCTAAAACCCAATGGGACACATCACCAGGCACGGACACATACCCTACTGTATATTCCTCTAAAACCCAATGGGACACATCACCAGACAGACACATACCCTACTGTATATTCCTCTAAAACCCAATAGACACATCACCAGACAGACACATACCCTACTGTATATTCCTCTAAAACCCAATGGGACAATTCACCAGACAGACACAGACCCTACTGTATATTCCTCTAAAACCCAATGGGACACATCACCAGGCAGACACAGACCCTACTGTATATTCCTCTAAAACCCAATGGGACACATCACCAGGCACGGACACATACCCTACTGTATATTCCTCTAAAACCCAATGGGACACATCACCAGACAGACACATACCCTACTGTATATTCCTCTAAAACCCAATGGACACATCACCAGACAGACACATACCCTACTGTATATTCCTCTAAAACCCAATGGACACATCACCAGACAGACACAGACCCTACTGTATATTCCTCTAAAACCCAATGGACACATCACCAGACAGACACAGACCCTACTGTATATTCCTCTAAAACCCAATGGACACATCACCAGACAGACACAGACCCTACTGTATATTCCTCTAAAACCCAATGGACACATCACCAGGCACGGACACATACCCTACTGTATATTCCTCTAAAACCCAATGGGACACATCACCAGACAGACACAGACCCTACTGTATATTCAGCAGGTCGCCCGTTATACAAGTCAGTATTGGATGTCCATCCATGTCTGTGGACGTTTGGAGACGAGGTGGAAACTGGCCACTAGGGGCGACAGTGAACTCTGTTACCTTCAAGTTTTTATGGGCTGATAGCAGTTTCAGTTTTGTTAGGGCTTTGTGGATGGGGATGGTGGATGGGCTTAAGCATCTGTCTCTGTTTCTAAAGGTTTAAGTTTAAATATATATTTTTTTTTTCCTATCCCAAACCTTAACCATTACCTTAACCACTAGGAGTTCATACCTAACTTTAAGATTTCCGAGTTAAAGCCTTAAAACCCAAGGTAATGTTGAGAGACACAGCATTAAAACCCAATATAAGGTTGAGAGACACAGCATTAAAACCCAAGGTAAGGTTGAGAGACACAGCATTAAAACCCAAGGTAAGGTTGAGAGACACAGCATTAAAACCCAAGGTAAGGTTGAGAGACACAGCATTAAAACCCAAGGTAAGGTTGAGAGACACAGCATTAAAACCCAAGGTAAGGTTGAGAGACACAGCATTAAAACCCAAGGTAAGGTTGAGAGACACAGCATTAAAACCCAAGGTAAGGTTGAGAAACACAGCATTAAAACCCAATATAAGTTTGAGAGACACAGCATTAAAACCCAAGGTAACGTTGAGAGACACAGCATTAAAACCCAAGGTAAGGTTGAGAGACACAGCATTAAAACCCAAGGTAAGGTTGAGAAACACAGCATTAAAACCCAATATAAGGTTGAGAGACACAGCATTAAAACCCAAGGTAAGGTTGAGAGACACAGCATTAAAACCCAAGGTAAGGTTGAGAGACACAGCATTAAAACCCAATATAAGGTTGAGAGACACAGCATTAAAACCCAAGGTAAGGTTGAGAGACACAGAGCCAGACAGAGTCAATGGCAGCATGTTTTCATCGAGGGCATTTATGCTAAACAGACAAAAAAAGAGGAGAAGAGAGGAAATGTGAAAAGAGAAGAGGAACGATTGAAGAAGACTTATGTCGGGGCTAAACAAATAAACATGTGTGGGAACAGATGGTTGGAAAGTTATGAGTCTGTGTGTGATGTGTAGAGTGGCTAGTTCTCACACACACACACACACACACACACACACGCGCAAACACACACGAACACACATACACACTTTACTCTGCGTTTGGAGCTGTGAGTCATTCAGTAGATCTGGTGCTCTAGTCAGTAAGTGGACAGTCACAGTTGTCACGGTTTCTTTTAAGAGGACATTGTCATCATCCACACATCTATATATCTATCCCTCTGCCTTCTCCCTCTGTCCCTTTGTGTCTCTCTCTATCAATGTGTCTCTATCCCTCTGCCTTCTCCCTCTGTCCCTTTGTG
Organism: Oncorhynchus masou masou; assembly: GCF_036934945.1. NCBI lineage: Eukaryota > Metazoa > Chordata > Actinopteri > Salmoniformes > Salmonidae > Oncorhynchus > Oncorhynchus masou. The sequence goes on from NC_088243.1 coordinate 79,334,565, forward strand.
TCTCTCTCTATCAATGTGTCTCTATCCCTCTGCCTTCTCCCTCTGTCCCTTTGTGTCTCTCTCTATCAATGTGTCTCTATCCCTCTGCCTTCTCCCTCTGTCCCTTTGTGTCTCTCTCTATCAATGTGTCTCTATCCCTCTGCCTTCTCCCTCTGTCCCTTTGTGTCTCTCTCCATCAATGTGTCTCTATCTCTCTGTTTCTATCTCTCTTCCAATATGTCTCTCCCTCTCTATCTCTGTGTGTGTGGGGGGGTAATGGTGAGGTGTGTGATGGTGTGTGTGTATGAGACGTGTGTGTATGAGACGTGTGTGTATGAGACCTGTGTGTATGAGACCTGTGTGTATGAAACCTGTGTGTGTATGTGTGTGAGTTATTTGAGTATTTTTTATGATTTGTTATTTTTGTTGTCGTACTTTTTACCCCTTTTCCGTGATATCCAATTGGTAGTTACAGTCTTGTCCCATCGCTGCAACTCCTCTACGGACTCGGGGAAGGTGAAGGTCAAGAGTGTCCTCCGAAACACGACCCCACCAAGCCTCACTGCTTCTTGACACACTGCTCCCTTAACCCGGAAGCCAGACACCCTGCTCCCTTAACCCGGAAGCCAGACACCCTGCTCCCTTAACCCAGAAGCCAGACACCCTGCTCCCTTAACCCAGACGCCAGACACCCTGCTCCCTTAACCCGGAAGCCAGACACCCTGCTCCCTTAACCCAGACGCCAGACACCCTGCTCCCTTAACCCGGAAGCCAGACACCCTGCTCCCTTAACCAAGACGCCAGCTGCGCCGATGTGTCGGAGGAAAAACAATCCAGCTGGTGACCGAAGTCAGCTTGCAGACACCCGACCTGCCACAATGATTCGCCAGCACGAAGTGGGACAAGGAAATCCCTACCGGCCAAATCCATTCCCTAACCCGGACAACACTGGGCCAATTGCGCCCCGCCTCATGGGTCTCCTGGTCACGGTCGGCTGTGATACAGACTGGGATCGAACCCGGGTCTGTAGTGATGTACCTTAGACTGCTGCCCCACTCAGGATGCAGTGTGTGTGAGGTTGATTGTGAGTTCGTGTCATGATGTCGTTGTCCTCAATCACTGTGAAAGCATCACTTCTCCGCCAGATGATTACATCACTCCTTTTCCTCTCCTTTGTTCAACCCTCCATCTTCTGGCCCTCCTACTCAAGGTCAGGTAGAGATTGCTTTCAGCACCCTGCATCCCGAACTACACTGTGTGTGTGTGTGTGTGTGTGTGTGTGTGTGTGTGTGTGTGTGTGTGTGTGTGTGTGTGTGTGTGTGTGTGAGTATTGGGATTGAAGGGCATCCATGCTTTATATCCATCCCATCATCCATCACAGGGAAAAAACATTGACATGTGTCTCTGTGGAGAGAGGATGTGTGTGTGTGGAGAGGGGATGTGTGTGTGGAGAGGGGATGTGTGTGTGGAGAGGGGATGTGTGTGTGGAGAGAGGATGTGTGTGTGGAAAGAGGATGTGTGTGTGGAGAGGGGATGTGTGTGTGGAGAGAGGATGTGTGTGTGGAGAGAGGATGTGTGTGTGGAGAGAGGATGTGTGTGTGGAGAGAGAATGTGTGTGTGGAGAGAGGATGTGTGTGTGGAGAGGAAATGTGTGTGTGGAGAGGGGATGTGTGTGTGGAGAGGGGATGTGTGTGTGGAGAGAGGATGTGTGTGTGGAGAGAGGATGTGTGCGTGGAGAGGGAATGTGTGTGTGGAGAGGGGATGTGTGTGTGGAGAGAGGATGTGTTCAGGTTGGGAGGTACACACACACACACACACACAGACTATGATAACCGATCACCCACATGGCAGACTCTTACAGGGTTAAACACCCACCGTCAGTCAGCCTGTGTGTGTGTGTGTGTGTGTGTGTGTGTGTGTGTGTGTGTGTGTGTGTGTGTGTGTGTGTGTGTGTGTGTGTGTGTGTGTGTGTGTGTGTGTGTGTGTGTGTGTGTGTGTGTGTGTGTGTGTTTGTGTTTGTGTGTGTGTGTCTTAGCATTTGAGAGCGTGTGTGTTTGTGTGGATGGATGGATGGAGGTATTAATTTTCTCAGTGGTAATTTGGGTGGGCACAGGCTGGCATTCTAACTGGCTTCCCTAGTGTGTGTGTGTGTGTGTGTGTGTGTGTGTGTGTGTGTGTGTGTGTGTGTGTGTGTGTGTGTGTGTGTGTGTGTGTGTGTGTGTGTGTGTGTGTGTGTGTGTGTGTGTGTGTGTGTGTGTGTGTGTCTACCCTGGCTGCTCGTTTAGGCGTATCCTCTGCATGTGGAGTTACCATGTGTCTCACATAAACTCCACCCCTTCCCTCCCTCTCTCGCTATATCCATCCACCCCTTCCCTCCCTCTATCACTCTATCCATCCACCCCTTCCCTCCCTCTATCACTCTATCCATCCACCCTTTCCCTTCCTCCAACCCTCATTGCCTCCCCACCTTCATCTCTCCATCTCTCCCTTGATAATTCTCTCCATTCTTCCATCAATCTCTCATCTCTCCATCTCCCTCTTTTTCTCCTTGACTCTTTTTTTTGCATCTTATTTTCTCCTCATCATCCCTCTCATCTCTTTCTTTGTCAACGCTCATCTTTCTAGCTTGCCACTATGTTGGTGAACTCATCTTCCTTCTCTCCATCATTCTCTTCTGTCTTCCTTGTTCTCTCTCTAGGACATTATAAATAAAATGTGTCCATTCACCGCACCCGAGTCACTTATAACCTATAACCTTCAGTTATACAGCATACGCATACACACACACACACAGAGAGAGGTGTGGAGGATATAATGTCACCTTGCCTTGGGGACGATGACAAAGTGAAAATCAGCTCCCTGTGTGCACATACTCAAATTAAATCACATCACATACACATGGTTAGCAGATGTTATTGGTCACATGGTTAGCAGATGTTATTTTTTTAATATTTTTTATTTTTTCTATTTTACCTTTATTTAACCAGGCAAGTCAGTTAAGAACAAATTCTTATTTTCAATGACGGCCTGGGAACAGTGGGTTAACTGCCTGTTCAAGGGCAGAACGACAGATTTGTACCTTGTCAGCTCGGGGGTTTGAACTCACAACCTTTCGGTTACTAGTCCAACGCTCTAACCACTAGGCTACCCTGCCGCCCTGATAACCATGTTTATGTGACCAATAACATCTGATAACCATGTGTATGTGACCAATAACATCTGCTAACCATGTTTATTGGTCACATAAACATGGTTAGCAGACGTTATAGGTCACATGGTTAGCAGATGTTATTGGTCACATACACATGGTTAGCAGATGTTATTGGTAACATACACATGGTTAGCAGATGTTATTGGTCACATACACATGGTTAGCAGATGTTATTTGTCACATGGTTAGCAGACATAATTGGTCACATGGTTAGCAGAAGTTATTGGTCACATAAACATGGTTAGCAGATGTTATTGGTCACATAAACATGGTTAGCAGATGTTATTGGTCACATACACATGGTTAGCAGATGTTATAGGTCACATGGTTAGCAGATGTTATTGGTCACATAAACATGGTTAGCAGACGTTATTGGTCACATACACATGGTTAGCAGATGTTATTGGTCACATAAACATGGTTAGCAGATGTTATTGGTCACATAAACATGGTTAGCAGATGTTATTGGTCACATAAACATGGTTAGCAGATGTTATTGGTAACATACACATGGTTAGCAGATGTTATTGGTCACATACACATGGTTAGCAGATGTTATTTGTCACATGGTTAGCAGACATAATTGGTCACATGGTTAGCAGAAGTTATTGGTCACATAAACATGGTTAGCAGACGTTATTGGTCACATACACATGGTTAGCAGATGTTATTGGTCACATACACATGGTTAGCAGATGTTATAGGTCACATGGTTAGCAGATGTTATTGGTAACATAAACATGGTTAGCAGACGTTATTGGTCACATACACATGGTTAGCAGATGTTATTGGTCACATAAACATGGTTAGCAGATGTTATTGGTCACATAAACATGGTTAGCAGATGTTATTGGTCACATAACCATGGTTAGCAGATGTTATTGGTCACATACACATGGTTAGCAGATGTTATTGGTCACATACACATGGTTAGCAGACGTTATTGGTCACATGGTTAGCAGATGTTATTGGTCACATACACATGGTTAGCAGATGTTATTGGTCACATAAACATGGTTAGCAGATGTTATTGGTCACATAAACATGGTTAGCAGATGTTATTGGTCACATACACATGGTTAGCAGATGTTATTGGTAACATACACATGGTTAGCAGATGTTATTTGTCACATGGTTAGCAGACATAATCGGTCACATGGTTAGCAGAAGTTATTGGTCACATAAACATGGTTAGCAGACGTTATTGGTCACATACACATGGTTAGCAGATGTTATTGGTCACATAAACATGGTTAGCAGATGTTATTGGTCACATACACATGGTTAGCAGATGTTATAGGTCACATACACATGGTTAGCAGATGTTATTGGTCACATAAACATGGTTAGCAGATGTTATTGGTCACATAAACATGGTTAGCAGATGTTATTGGTCACATAAACATGGTTAGCAGATGTTATTGGTCACATACACATGGTTAGCAGATGTTATTGGTCTCATACACATGGTTAGCAGACGTTATTGGTCACATGGTTAGCATATGTTATTGGTCACATACACATGGTTAGCAGATGTTAATCCGAATGTAGCGAAATCCTTGTGCTTCTAGTTCCAACAGTGCAATAATATCTAACAAGTCATCAAACAATTCCCCAACAACTATCTAATACACACAAATCTAAAGGGGTGAATGAGAATATCTACATGTAAATATATTGCCGAACGGCATAGGCAAGGTGCAACTGGTGCAATAGATCGTCTGATTGTGTCTCCATGTAGGCAGCAGCCTCTCTGAGTTAGTGATGACTGTTTAACAGTCTGATGGCCTTGAGAAAGAAGCTGTTTTTCCAGTCTCTCTGTCCCAGCTTTGATGCACCTGTACTGACCTCGCCTTCTGGATGATAGCAGTGTGAACAGGCAGCGGGTGGTTGATGTCCTTGATGATATTTTTGGCCTTCCTGTGACATCGGATGCTGTAGGTGTCCTGGAGGGCAGGTAGTTTTCCCCCGGTGATGCAGCACCACCCTCTGGAGAGCCTTGTGGTTGTGGGTAGTGCAGTTGCTGTACCAGGCAGTGATACAGCCCGACCGGATGCTCTCGATTGTGCATCTGTAAAAGTTTGTGAGGGTTTTGGGTGACAAGCAAAATTTCTTCATCTCCTTTGTTTTGTTGACATTGAGTGAGAGGTTATTTTCCTGACACCACACTCTGAGGGCCCTCACCTCCTCCCTGTAGGCTGTCTCGTCATTGTTGCTAATCAGGCCTACCACTGTAGTGTCATCTGCAAACTTGATGATTGAGTGGGAAGCGTGCATGGCCACACAGTCAAGGGTGAACAGGGAGCACAGGAGGGGGCTGAGCACGCACCCTTGTGTTGAGTGTCAGCATAGTGGATATGTTGTTTCCTACCTTCTCCACCTGTGGGTGGCCCATCAGCAAGTCCAAGAGCAATTTCACAGGACAGGTTGAGACCCAGGGTCGAATGCTTAATGATGAGTTTGGAGGATATTATGGTGTTGAATGCTGAGCTGTAGTCAATGAACCGCATTCTTACATAGCTATTCTTCTTGTTCAGATGGGAAAGTGTGCAGTGTGATGGCGATTGCATCATCTGTGGACCTGTTAGGGTGTTATGCAAACTGAAGTGGGTCTAGGGTTCATTGCTTGCTGTTTTGGGTTTTAGATTAAACATTACACTCACAAAACTTCCAAAATAATAAAGACATTCCATATTATATCTATATATAGGGTTGTAACGATGTGCAAATTGTTTAAAGTACAAAAGGGAAAATAAATAAACATAAATATGCGCTATGTTTGATCTTCACTGGTTTTCTTGTGGCAACAAGTCACAAATATTGCTGCTGTGATGTCACACTATGGTATTTCACCCAAAAGGTATGTGGGTTAATCAAAATTGGTTTTGTTTTCAATTTTTTCGTGGATCTGTGTAATCTGAGGGAAATATGTGTCTCTAATATGGTTATACATTTGGCACGAGGTTAGGAAGTGTTGCTCAGTTTCCACCTCATTTTGTGGGCAGTGTGCACATAGCCTGTCTTCTCTTGAGAGCCAGGTCTGCCTACGGCGGCCTTCTCAATAGCAAGGCTATGCTCACTGAGTCTGTACATAGTCAAAGCTTTCCTTAAGTTGGGTCAGTCACAGCGGTCAGGTATTCTGCCTGGTGTACTCTCTGTGTAGGGCCAAATAGTATTCATTTTTTTGTTGATTCTTTCCAGTGTGTCAAGTAATTATCTTTTTGTTTTCTCATGATTTGGTTCAATTGTGTTGCTGTCCTGGGACTCTCTGGGGTCTGTTTGTGTTTGTGAACAGAGCCCCAGAACCAGCTTGCTCCAAGTTACAGCAGGGAAAAACTATTGGATATAAGAGCAACATCAACTTACCAACATTACGACCAGGAATGCAACTTTCCCAAAGCGGATCCTCTGTTCGGACCTCCACCCTGGACATTGGATCTAATCTCAGGCAACCCAAAACAACGGCACCACAGAAGGGTCAGACGGGGCGGTCTTCTGGTCAGGCTCCGTAGACGGGCACAGCGCTCACCGCTCCCGAATATACTACTCTTGACAACAAGGTAGATGAAATTCGAACAAGGGTTGCCTTCCATAGAGACATCAGAGACTGTAACATTCTCTGTTTCTCATACACATGGCTCACTCGGGATATGTTATCAGAGTCACGCAAAACTGAATACCCGAACCACTACTTTTAATCATGGCAAGGCGACCGGAAACATGACCGAATAGTGTAGCTATTCCCACAGCAAGGCAATCAAACAAGCTAAGCGTCAGTATAGAGACAATGTAAAGTCGCAATTCAACGGCTCAAACACGAGACGTACGTGGCAGGGTCTACAGTCAATCATGGACTACAAAAAGAAAACCAGCCCCGTTGCAGACACAGATGTCTTGCTCCCAGACAAATTAAACAAATTTGCTCACTTTGAGGACAATACAGTGCCAAAGACATGGCCCGCTACCAAATCTGTGGGCTCTCTTTCACCGTGTCCAACTGAGCAAGACATTTAAACGTGTTAACCCTCACAAGGCTGCTGGCCCAGACGGCATCCCCAGCCGCGTGCTCAGAGCATGAGAAGACCAGCTGGCTGGTGTGTTTACAGACATATTCAATCACTCCTTATCCCAGTCTGCTGTTCCCACATGCTTCAAGAGGGCCACCATTGTTCCTGTCCCCAGGAAAGCTAACTGAGCTAAACGACTATCGCCCCGTAGTACTCACTTATGTCATCATGAAGTGCTTTGAGAGATGAGTCAAGGACCATATCACCTCCACCCTACCTGACACCCTAGACCCACTCCAATTTGCTTACCGCCCCAATAGGTCCACAGATGCACATCACACTGCACATTGCCCTCACCCATCTGGACAAGAGGAATACCTATGTAAGAATGCTGTTCATTGACTACAGCTCAGCATTTAACACCATAGTACCCTCCATTGTTATCATTAAGCTCGAGACCTTGGTCACGACCCCGCCTTGTGTAACTGGGTCCTGGACTTTCTTAGAGTGCGTTCTCAGCCCTCTCCTGTCATCCCTGTTCACCCTTGACTGCGTGGCCATGCACACCTCCAACTCAATCATCAAGTTTGCAGACGACACTACAGTGGTAGGCTTGATTACAAACAATGACAAGATGGCCTACAGGGAGGAGGTGAGGGCCCTTGGAGTGTGGTGTCAGGAAAATTACCTCACACTCAACGTCAACAAAACAAAGGAGATGATCGTGAACTTCAGGAAACAGCAGAAGGAGCACCCCCCTATCCACATCAAAGGGACAAACTGGAATGGTCCACCCACACAGACAGCATCGTGAAGAAGGCGCAACAGCGCCTCCGACCTCAGGAGGCAGAAGAAATGTGGCTTCTCACCGAAGACACTCACAGACTTTTACAGATGCACAATAGAGAGCATCCTCTCGGGCTGAATCACCGCCCGGTATGGCAACTGCTCCGCCCACAACCGTAAGACTTTCCAGAGGGTAGTGAGGTCTGCACAATGCATCACCGGGGGCAAACTACCTGCCCTCCAGGACACCTACACCACCCTACGTCACAGGAAGGCCAAAAAGTTAATCAAGGACAACAACCACCCGAGCCACTGCCTGTTCACCCCGCTATCATCCAGAAGGCGAGGTCAGTACAGGTGCATCAAAGCAGGGAAAGCAGGGACCAAGAGACTGAAAACAGCTTCTATCTCAAGGCCATCAGAATGTTAAACAGCCATCACTAACATTGAGTGGCTGCTACTAACATACTGACTCAAATCTCTAGCCACTTTAAAAATTGGATGTAATTAATGTATCACTAGCCACTTTAAACAATGCCACTTCATACTCTACACCATCTACTGCATCTTGTCTATGACGTTCGGCCATCGCTCATCCATATATTTATATGTGCACATTCTTATTCATCCCTTTACACTGTGTATAAGGTAGTTGTTTTGAAATTGTTAGATTACTTAGTAGATATTACTGCACTGTCGGAACTAGAAGCACAAGCATTTAGCTACACTCGCATCTGCTAACCATGTGTATGTGACCAATACAATTTGATATGATTTGAGGTTAATTTCTCCGTAGGTGATGGCTTTGTTATGGAAGGTTTGGGAATCACTTCTTTTTAGGTGGTTGTTAAATTTAACGGCTATTTTCTGGATTTTGATAATTAGCGGGTATCGGCCTAATTCTGCTCTTCATGCATTATTTGGTGTTCTACGTTGTACATTGAGGATATTTTCGCCGAATTCTGCATGCAGAGTCTCAATTTGGTGTTTGTCCCATTTGGTGAATTCTTCGTTGGTGAGTGGAGCCCAGACCTCACAACCATAAAGGGAAATGGGCTCTATGACTGATTCAAGTATTTTTAGCCAGATCCTAATTGGTATGTCACATGTTATTTTCTTTTTAATGGCATAGAAGGCCATTCTTGCCTCTCTCGGATCATTCACAGCTTTGTGGAAGTTACCTGTGGCGCTGATGTTTAGGCTGAGGTATGTATAGTTGTTTGTGTGATCTAGGGCAACAGTGTCTAGATGGAATTTGTATTCATTGTCCTGGCAACAGGACCTTTTTTGGAACACCATTATTTTGGTCTTACTGAGATTTTCTGTCAGGGCCCAGATCTGGCAGAATCTGTGCAGTAGATCTAGGTGCTGCCGTAGGCCCTCTTTGGTAGCGGACAGAAGCACCAGATCATCAGCAAGCAGTAGATGTTTGACTTCAGATTTTATTAGGGTGAGGCTGGGTGCTGCAGACTGTTCTAGTTCCCTGGCCAATTAATTGATATACATGTTGTAGAGGGTGGGGCTTAAGCTGCATCCCTGAGTTTAATTAGAGCCAATTGGAATATGTGGTCTGTATATTTTATCATTTAATTTAGGATACCATCAACCCGATGGGCCTTTTAGGGTTAGAGGGTTTGTATTTTGTCCTGTAGTTAATTCAATCCAGTGGGTTCTGGTAGTCTTTAATAGTTGATTCTAAGATTTGTATTTGAACATGCAAATGTTTTTGCTGTTTGTTCTTTGTTATAGAGCCAAAAAGATTGGAGAAGTGGTTTATACATACATCTCAGTTTTTGATAGATAACTCTTTGTGTTGTTTGTTTAGTGTTTTCCATTTTCCTGAGAAGTGGTTAGAGTCTATGGATTCTTCAATTACATTGAGCTGATTTCTGACGTGCTGTTCCTTCTTTTTCCGTAGTGTATTTCTGTATTGTTTTAGTGATTCACCATAGTGAAGGCGTAGACTCAGGTTTTCTGGGTCTCTATGTTTTAGTTGAATTTCTTTCTTAGGTTTTAGCAAACTATTTGTCATTGTTGTTAATTTTCTTCGGTTTCCTGCTTGACTTTTTGTTGATATTATAGGGAAGCTGAGAGGTCAAATTTACTGTTTAGGTTTTCTACTGCCAATTTTACATCTTCACTATTACAGTGAAATGTTTTGTCCAGGAAGTTGTCTAAAAGGGATTGAATGTGTTGTTGCCTAATTGTTTTTTGGTAGTTTTCCACACCACTTTCCTTCAATCTATAGCATTTCTTAAAATTATTCAGTTCCTTTGGCTTTGATACCTCATGATGGAATATTGCTCTGTTTAAATAGACTACGATTTTCCTGTGATCTGATAGGGGTGTCAGTGGACCGACTGAACGCTATGAGAGACTCGGGGTTGAAGTCAGTGATAAAGTAGTCTACAGTACTACTGACAAGAGAGTACACGCTCTCCCTCTCTCTCTCTCGCTCTCTCTCTCTCTCTCTGTCTTTCCCTCTTTTTCTCTTTCTCTTTCTCTCTCTTTCTTTCTCTACGTCTCTCTCTTTCTCTTTCTCTACGTCTCTCTCTCTTTCTCTCTATCTCTCTCTCTTTCTTTCTCTACGTCTCTCTCTTTCTCTTTCTCTACGTCTCTCTCTTTCCCTTTCTCTCTATCTCTCTCTCTTTCTTTCTCTGTTTCTCTCTCTTTCTCTCTCTCTCCATCTTTCTTTCTCTACGTCTCTCTCTCTTTCTCTTTCTCTTTCTCTTTCTCTTTCTCTTTCTCTTTCTCTTTCTCTCTATCTCTCTCTCTTTCTTTCTCTATGTCTCTCTCTATCTCTTTCTCTTTCTCTCTATCTCTCTTACTTTCTCTTTCTCTCTATCTCTCTCTCTTTCTCTCTATCTCTTTCTCTCTCTCTTTCTCTTTCTCTCTTTCTCTCTATCTTTCTTTCTCTACGTCTCTCTCTCTTTCTCTCTCTCTCTCTTTCTCTCTCTCTCTTTCTCTTTCTCTCTCTCTCTCTTTCTTTCTCTACGTCTCTCTCTCTTTCTCTTCATGCATGTGTGTTTGTGTGAATTATTTTACTGGGTGGCGCATGTGCATATCTGTGTGTGTGTGTGCTTGACTGCGTGTGTGTGTGTTAACCAGATGCTGCTGAGATGGTGTTGGCCTCTTGCCAACTGCAGCTCAGTTCCATTAGCATGGCTAGAGCTGGCTGCAGATTGCTATTGATTAGCTATTGAGTCTGTTCATAAGCCTTTCACCCTGCACACACACACAAATGCAAACAAACACACACACACACAAACCCACACCCACACACACACACACACAAACAAACACACACACACACACTCACACAAACACACAAATAAACAAACAAACTCACTCACACACACAAACATACAAACACTGTCTGAGGTCTGAGATTTGACAGCATTACAGTTTACAGCATATTTCTGTTTCACTGGGGTGAGGGTTTGTAGCTTAAGGTGAGTAAGGTAACCTGCTGGGTATGTGTGCATGTGTGTGTCTGTATGTATGTGTGCATGTGTGTGTCTGTATGTATGTGTGCATGTGTGTGTCTGTATGTATGTGTGCATGTGTGTGTCTGTATGTATGTGTGCATGTGTGTGTCTGTATGTATGTGTGCATGTGTGTGTCTGTATGTATGTGTGCATGTGTGTGTCTGTATGTATGTGTGCATGTGTGTGTCTGTATGTATGTGTGCATGTGTGTGTCTGTATGTATGTGTGCATGTGTGTGTATGTATGTATGTGTGCATGTGTGTGTCTGTATGTATGTGTGCATGTGTGTGTCTGTATGTATGTGTGCATGTGTGTGTCTGTATGTATGTGTGCATGTGTGTGTCTGTATGTATGTGTGCATGTGTGTGTCTGTATGTATGTGTGCATGTGTGTGTCTGTATGTATGTGTGCATGTGTGTGTCTGTATGTATGTGTGCATGTGTGTGTCTGTATGTATGTGTGCATGTGTGTGTCTGTATGTATGTGTGCATGTGTGTGTCTGTATGTATGTGTGCATGTGTGTGTCTGTATGTATGTGTGCATGTGTGTGTCTGTATGTATGTGTGCATGTGTGTGTCTGTATGTATGTGTGCATGTGTGTGTCTGTATGTATGTGTGCATGTGTGTGTCTGTATGTATGTGTGCATGTGTGTGTCTGTATGTATGTGTGCATGTGTGTGTCTGTATGTATGTGTGCATGTGTGTGTGTCTGTATGTATGTGTGCATTTGTGTGTCTGTATGTATGTGTGCATGTGTGTGTGTCTGTATGTATGTGTGCATGTGTGTGTCTGTATGTATGTGTGCATGTGTGTGTGTCTGTATGTATGTGTGCATGTGTGTGTCTGTATGTATGTGTGCATGTGTGTGTCTGTATGTATGTGTGCATGTGTGTGTCTGTATGTATGTGTGCATGTGTGTGTGTCTGTATGTATGTGTGCATGTGTGTGTCTGTATGTATATGTGCATGTGTGTGTCTGTATGTATGTGTGCATGTGTGTGTCTGTATGTATGTGTGCATGTGTGTGTCTGTATGTCAAATCAAAAAATCAAATAAAATGTATTTGTCACATACACATGGTTAGCAGATGTTAAATCGAGTGTAGCGAAATGCTTGTACTTCTAGTTCCGACAATGCAGTAATAACCAACAAGTAATCTAACTAACAATTCCTAAACTGCTGTCTTATACACAGTGTAAGGGGATAAAGAATATGTACATAAGGATATATGAATGAGTGATGGTACAGAGCAGCATAGGCAAGAAACAGTAGATGGTATCGAGTACAGTATATACATATGAGATGAGTATGTAAACAAAGTGGCATAGTTAAAGTGGCTAGTGATACATGTATTACATAAGGATGCAGTCGATGACATAGAGTACAGTATATACGTATGCATATGAGATGAATAATGTAGGGTAAGTAACATTATATAAGGTAGCATTGTTTAAAGTGGCTAGTGATATATTTACATAATTTCCCATCAATTCCCATTATTAAAGTGGCTGGAGTTGAGTCAGTGTCAGTGTGTTGGCAGCAGCCACTCAATGTTAGTGGTGGCTGTTTAACAGTCTGATGGCCTTGAGATAGAAGCTGTTTTTCAGTCTCTCGGTCCCAGCTTTGATGCACCTGTACTGACCTCGCCTTCTGGATGATAGCGGGGTGAACAGGCAGTGGCTCGGATGGTTGATGTCCTTGATGATCTTTATGGCCTTCCTGTAACATCGGGTGGTGTAGGTGTCCTGGAGGGCAGGTAGTTTGCCCCCGGTGATGCGTTGTGCAGACCTCACTACCCTCTGGAGAGCCTTACGGTTGAGGGCGGAGCAGTTGCCGTACCAGGTGGTGATACAGCCCGCCAGGATGCTCTCGATTGTGCATCTGTAGAAGTTTGTGAGTGCTTTTGGTGACAAGCCGAATTTCTTCAGCCTCCTGAGGTTGAAGAGGCGCTGCTGCGCCTTCTTCACGATGCTGTCTGTGTGAGTGGACCAATTCAGTTTGTCTGTGATGTGTATGCCGAGGAACTTAAAACTTGCTACTCTCTCCACTACTGTTCCATCGATGTGGATAGGGGGGTGTTCCCTCTGCTGTTTCCTGAAGTCCACAATCATCTCCTTAGTTTTGTTGACGTTGAGTGTGAGGTCATTTTCCTGACACCACACTCCGAGGGCCCTCACCTCCTCCCTGTAGGCCGTCTCGTCGTTGTTGGTAATCAAGCCTAGCACTGTTGTGTCGTCCGCAAACTTGATGATTGAGTTGGAGGCGTGCATGGCCACGCAGTCGTGGGTGAACAGGGAGTACAGGAGAGGGCTCAGAACGCACCCTTGTGGGGCCCCAGTGTTGAGGATCAGCGGGGAGGAGATGTTGTTGCCTACCCTCACCACCTGGGGGCGGCCCGTCAGGAAGTCCAGTACCCAGTTGCACAGGGCGGGGTCGAGACCCAGGGTCTCGAGCTTGATGACGAGCTTGGAGGGTACTATGGTGTTGAATGCTGAGCTGTAGTCGATGAACAGCATTCTCACATAGGTATTCCTCTTGTCCGGATGGGTTAGAGCAGTGTGCAGTGTGGTTGAGATTGCATCGTCTGTGGACCTATTTGAGCGGTAAGCAAATTGGAGTGGGTCTAGGGTGTCAGGTAGGGTGGAGGTGATATGGTCCTTGACTAGTCTCTCAAAGCACTTCATGATGACGGAAGTGAGTGCTACGGGGCGGTAGTCGTTTAGCTCAGTTACCTTAGCTTTCTTGGGAACAGGAACAATGGTGGCCCTCTTGAAGCATGTGGGAACAGCAGACTGATATAGGGATTGATTGAATATGTCCGTAAACACACCAGCCAGCTGGTCTGCGCATGCTCTGAGGGCGCGGCTGGGGATGCCGTCTGGGCCAGCAGCCTTGCGAGGGTTAACACGTTTAAATGTTTTACTCACCTCGGCTGCAGTGAAGGAGAGACCACATTTTTCCGTTGCAGGCAGTGTCAGTGGCACTGTATTGTCCTCAAAGCGGGCAAAAAAGTTATTTAGTCTGCCTGGGAGCAAGACATCCTGGTCCGTGACTGGGCTGGATTTCTTCCTGTAGTCCGTGATTGACTGTAGACCCTGCCACATGCCTCTTGTGTCTGAGCCGTTGAATTGGGATTCTACTTTGTCTCTGTACTGACGCTTAGCTTGTTTGATAGCCTTACGGAGAGAATAGCTGCATTGTTTGTATTCAGTCATGTTACCAGACACCTTGCCCTGATTGAAAGCAGTGGTTCGCGCTTTCAGTTTCACGCGAATGCTGCCATCAATCCAAGGTTTCTGGTTAGGGAATGTTTTAATCGTTGCTATGGGAACAACATCTTCAACGCACGTTCTAATGAACTCGCACACCGAATCAGCATATTCGTCAATGTTGTTATTTGACGCAATACGAAACATGTCCCAGTCCACGTGATGGAAGCAGTCTTGGAGTGTGGAGTCAGCTTGGTCGGACCAGCGTTGGACAGACCTCAGCGTGGGAGCTTCTTTTTTTAGCTTTTGTCTGTAGGCAGGTATCAGCAAAATGGAGTCGTGGTCAGCTTTTCCGAAAGGGGGGCGGGGCAGGGCCTTATATGCGTCGTGGAAGTTAGAGTAACAGTGATCCAAGGTTTTTCCGCCCCTGGTTGCGCAATCGATATGCTGATAAAATTTAGGAAGTCTTGTTTTCAGATTAGCCTTGTTAAAATCCCCAACAACGATGAATGCAGCCTCCGGATAAATGGTTTCCAGTTTGCAAAGAGTTAAATAAAGTTTGTTCAGAGCCATCGATGTGTCTGCTTGGGGGGGGATATATACGGCTGTGATTATAATCGAAGAGAATTCTCTTGGTAGATAATGCGGTCTACACTTGATTGTGAGGAATTCTAAATCAGGTGAACAGAATGATTTGAGTTCCTGTATGTTTCTTTCATCGCACCATGCCTCGTTAGCCATAAGGCATACACCCCCACCCCTTTTCTTACCAGAAAGGTGTATGTGTGCATGTGTGTGTCTGTATGTATGTGTGCATGTTTGTGTCCGTGTGTGTGTCCGTGTGTGTGGGCTGTGAGAGGGCTTTAGGCTGTGTCTGCACCACATACTCACTGGTGTCCCCCATACTCACATACTTACTGGTGTCCCCCAGGGCTCTGTTCGAGGCCCTCTCCTCTTCTCTCTATACACCAAGTCACTCGGCTCCGTCATATCCTCAAATGGTCTTCCCTATCATTGCTATGCGGATGACAACTACTTTTCTGCTTCCCCCTTCTGACACCCAGGTGGCAACACCCATCTTTGTGTGCCTGGCAGATATCTCAGCTTGGATGTTGTCCCACCCCCTCAATCTCAACCTCAACAAGACGGAGATGCACTTCCTCCTGAGGAAGGCCAGCCTGCTCCAAGACCGCTCCATTATGGTTGCCAACTCCACGGTGTCCCTCTCCCAGAGTGCAAAGAACCTAGGAGTGACCCTGGACAACATCCTGTCGTTCTCTGCAAACATCAAAGCAGTGACTCACTCCTCCAGGTTCACGATCCACAACATCTGTAGAGTACGACCCCTACAAGCGGCTCAGGTCCTAATCCAGGCACTTGTCATCTCCTGTCTGGTCTACTGCAGCTCTCTGTTATCTGGGCTCCTCGATTGTGCCATCAACATCCTTGTCCCATCGAACCCCTGCAACTTATCCAGAATGCTGAAGCATGCCTGGTGTTTAATCTTCCTGTGTTCTTCCATGTCACCCCGCTCCTTTGCACACTCCGGTGGCTTCCAGTCGAAGCACGCATCATCTTCAAGACCCTGGTGCTTACCTATGGAACAGCAAGAGGAGCTTCCCCTCCCTACCTTCAGGCTCTGCTCAAACCCTACATCCCAGCCCGAGTTCTCTTGTCCCTGCCAACTCTATGGGAAGGCAGCTCCCGTTCAGCCCAGTCCAAACTTTTCTCTGTCCTTCCACCCCAATTGTGGAACCAGCTTCCCCCTGAGGCTAGAACAGCAGAGTCCCTGTCCATCTTCCCCCTGAAGATAGAACAGCAAGGTCCCTGTCCATCTTCCCCCTGAGGCTAGAACAGCAGAGTCCCTGTCCATCTTCCCCCTGAAGCTAGAACAGCAGAGTCCCTGTCCATCTCCTGAAAACGTCTGAAACCTTTCTTCTTCAAACTATTTAAATAATCCCCAGCACACCTCTTCACAGCCCCTCCTCACCGCGAGCTGTTAATAAAAATGCTGTTTGTGCACTAACACTCGCTCTTGACTTTTTTCCTCCTTACTAGCTCTGACGTTGCTGATAGCTCTTTCCCATCACTCTCTCTTTTCTATCACTCTCTCTTTCCTATCACTCTCTCTTTTCTATCACTCTCTCTTTCCTATCACTCTCTATTTTCTATCACTCTCTCTTTCCTATCACTCTCTCTTTTCTATCACTCTCTCTTTTCTATCACTCTCTTTCCTATCACTATCTATTTTCTATCACTCTCTCTTTCCTATCACTCTCTCTTTCCTATCACTCTCTCTTTCCTATCACTCTCTCTTTTATATCACTCTCTATTTCCTATCACTCTATATTTCCTATCACTATCTCTTTCTATCACTCTCTCTTTCCCATCACGCTCTCTTTTCTATCACTATTGCTTTCCTATCACTCTCTCTTTCCTATCCCTCTCGCTTTGCTATCACTCTCTCTCTTTCCTATCACTCTCCCTTTTCTATCACTCTCTCTTTCCTATCACTCTCTCTTTCCTATCACTCTCTCTTTCCTATCACTCTATTTTCTATTACTCTCCCTTTTCTATCACTCTCTCTTTCCTATCACTCTCTATTTTCTATCACTCTCTCTTTCCTATCACTCTCTTTCCTATCACTCTCTCTTTTATACCACTCTCTATTTCCTATCACTCTCTATTTCCTATCACTATCTCTTTCCATCACTCTCTCTTTCCCATCACTCTCTCTTTTCTATCACTATTGCTTTCCTATCACTCTCTCTTTCCTATCCCTCTCTCTTTGCTATCACTCTCTCTTTCCTATCACTCTCCCTTTTATATCACTCTCTCTTTCCTATCACTCTATCTTTCCCATCACTCTCTCTTTCATATCACTCTCTATTTTCTATCACTCTCTATTTCCCATCACTCTCTCTTTTCTATCACTATTGCTTTCCTATCACTCTCTCTTTTTTATCACTCTCTCTTTTTTATCACTCTCTCTTTCCTATCCCTCTCTCTTTTCTATCACTATCGATGTTCGATCACTCTCTCTTTCCTATCAATCTCTCTTTCCTATCACTCTCTCTTTCCTATCACTTTCTATTTTATATCACTCTCTCTTTCCTATCACTCTCTCTTTTCTATCACTCTCTCTTTCCTATCACTCTCTATTTTCTATCACTCTCTCTTTCCTATCACTCTCTTTCCTATCACTCTCTCTTTCCTATCACTCTCTCTTTCCTATCACTCTCTATTTTCTATCACTCTCTCTTTCCTATCACTTTCTCTTTTCAATCACTCTCTCTTTCCTATCACTCTCTCTTTCCTATCACTCTCTATTTCCTATCACTCTCTATTTTCAATCACTCTCTCTTTCCTATCACTCTCTCTTTCCTATCACTCTCTATTTCCTATCACTCTCTCTTTTCTATCACTCTCTATTTCCTATCAATCTCTATTTCCTATCACTATCTCTTTCCATCACTCTCTCTTTCCCATCACTCTCTCGTTTCTATCACTATTGCTTTCCTATCACTCTCTCTTTCTTATCCCTCTCTCTTTGCTATCACTCTCTCTTTCCTATCACTCTCCCTTTTCTATCACTCTCCCTTTTCTATCACTCTCTCTTTCCTATCACTCTCTCTTTCCCATCACTCTCTCTTTCATATCACTCTCTCTTTTCTATCACTCTCTATTTCCTATCACTCTATCTTTCCTATCACTATCTCTTTCCATCACTCTCTCTTTCCCATCACTCTCTCTTTTCTATCACTATTGCTTTCCTATCACTCTCTCTTTTTTATCACTCTCTCTTTTTATCACTCTCCCTTTCCTATCCCTCTCTCTTTTCTATCACTATCGCTTTTCTATCACTCTCTCTTTCCTATCACTCTCTCTTTCCTATCACTTTCTATTTTATATCACTCTCTCTTTCCTATCACTCTCTCTTTTCTATCACTCACTCTTTCCTATCACTCTCTATTTTCTATCACTCTCTCTTTCCTATCACTATCTATTTCCGATCACTCTCTCTTTCATATCACTCTCTATTTTCTATCACTCTCTCTTTCATATCACTCTCTCTTTTCTATCACTCTCTCTT
Organism: Oncorhynchus masou masou; assembly: GCF_036934945.1. Taxonomy (NCBI): domain Eukaryota; kingdom Metazoa; phylum Chordata; class Actinopteri; order Salmoniformes; family Salmonidae; genus Oncorhynchus; species Oncorhynchus masou. The sequence continues at coordinate 79,353,337 of NC_088243.1, forward strand.
TTCTATCACTCTCTCTTTCCTATCACTCTCTATTTTCTATCAATCTCTCTTTCATATCACTCTCTTTCCTATCACTCTCTATTTCCTATCACTCTCTCTTTCCATCACTCTCTCTTTCCCATCACTCTCTCTTTTCTATCACTATTGCTTTCCTGTCACTATTTCTTTCCTATCACTCTCTCTTTCCTATCACTCTCCCTTTTCTATCACTCTCTCTTTCCTATCACTCTCTCATCCTATCACTCTCTCTTTCCTATCACTCTCTATTTTATATCACTCTCCCTTTTCTATCACTCTCTCTATCCTATCACTCTCTTTCCTATCACTCTCTCTTTCCTATCACTCTCTCTTTCCTATCACTATCACTTTCCTATCACTCTCTCTTTCCTATCACTCTCTCTTACCTTTCACTCTCCCTTTCCTATCACCATCGCTTTCATATCACTTTCTATTTTCTATCACTCTCCCTTTTCTATCACTCTCTCTTTCCTATCACTATCGCTTTCCTATCACTCTCTCTTTCCCATCACTCTCTCTTTTCTATCACTATCACTTTTCTATCACTCTCTCTTTCCTATCACTCTCTCTTTCCTATCACTCTCTCTTTTCTATCACCCTCTCTTTCCTATCCCTCTCTCTTTTCTATCACTCTCTCTTTTCTATCACTCTCTCTTTCCTATCACTCTCTCTTTCCTATTCCTCTCGCTTTCCTATCACTCTCTCTTTCCTATCACTCTCTCTTTTGTATCACTCTCTCTTTTTTATCACTCTCCCTTTCCTAACCCTCTCTCTTTTCTATCACTATCACTTTTCTATCACTCTCCCTTTTCTATCACTCTATCTTTCCTATCACTATCGCTTTCCTATCACTCTCTCTTTCCCATCACTCTCTCTTTTCTATCATTATCACTTTTCTATCACTCTCTCTTTCATATCACTCTCTCTTTCATATCACCCTCTCTTTCCTATCACTCTCTCTTTCCTATCCCTCTCTCTTTTCTATCACTCTCTCTCTTTCCTATCACTCTCTCTTTCCTATTCCTCTCGCTTTCCTATCACTCTCTCTTTCCTATCACTATCTCTTTCCTTTCACTCTCTCTTTCCTATCACTCTCTCTTTCCTATCACTCTCTCTTTCCTATCACTCTCTCTTTCCTATCACTCTCTTTCCTATCACTCTCTCTTTCATATCACTCTCTCTTTCCTATCACTCTCTATTTTCTATCACTCTCTCTTTCCTATCACTCTCTCTTTTATATCACTCTCTCTTTCCTATCACTCTCTCTTTTCTATCACTCTCTATTTCCTATCACTCTCTATTTCCTATCACTCTCTCTTTCCTATCCCTCTCTCTTTGCTATCACTCTCTCTTTCCTATCACTCTCTCTTTCCTATCACTCTCTCTTTCCTTTCACTCTCTATTTTCTATCACTCTCCCTTTTCTATCACTCTCTATTTCCTATCACTCTTTTTTATCACTCTCTCTTTTTTATCACTCTCCCTTTTCTATCACTCTCTATTTCCTATCACTCTTTTTTATCACTCTCTCTTTTTTATCACTCTCCCTTTCCTATCCCTCTCTCTTTTCTGTCACTATCGCTTTTCTATCACTCTCTCTTTCCTATCACTCTCTCTTTCCTGTCACTCTTTCTTTCCTATCACTCTCTCTTTCATATCACTCTCCCTTTTCTATCACTCTCTCTTTCCTATCACTCTGTCATCCTATCACTCTCTCTTTCCTGTCACTCTTTCTTTCCTATCACTCTCTCTTTCCTATCACTCTCTCTGTCCTATCACTCTCTATTTTATATCACTCTCCCTTTTCTATCACTCTCTCTTTCCTATCACTCTCTTTCATATCACTCTCTCTTTCCTATCACTCTCTCTTTCCTATCACTATCGCTTTCATATCACTATATCTTTCCTATCACTCTCTCTTACCTTTCACTCTCCCTTTCCTATCGCCATCGCTTTCCTATCACTTTCTATTTTCTATCACTCTCCCTTTTCTATCACTCTCTCTTTCCTATCACTATCGCTTTCCTATCACTCTCTCTTTCCCATCACTCTCTCTTTTCTATCACTATCGCTTTTCTATCACTCTCTCTTTCCTATCACTCTCTCTTTCCTATCCCTCTCTCTTTTCTATCACTCTCTCTTTCATATCACCCTCTCTTTCCTATCACTCTCTCTTTCCTATCCCTCTCTCTTTTCTAGCACTCTCTCTTTCCTATCACTCTCTCTTTCCCATCACTCTCTCTTTTCTATCACTATCGCTTTTCTATCACTCTCTCTTTCCTATCACTCTCTCTTTCCTATCACTATCGCTTTCCTATCACTCTCTATTTTCTATCCCTCTCTCTTTTCTATCACTCTCTCTTTCCTATCACTCTCTCTTTCCTATTCCTCTCACTTTCCTATCACTCTCTCTTTCCTATCACTCTCTCTTTCCTATCACTCTCTCTTTCCTATCACTCTCTATTTTATATCACTCTCCCTTTTCTATCACTCTCTCTTGCATATCACTCTCTATTTTCTATCACTCTCTCTTTTCTATCACTCTCTCTTTCCTATCACTCTCTTTCCTATCACTCTCTATTTCCTATCACTCTCTCTTTTATACCACTCTCTATTTCCTATCACTCTCTATTTCCTATCACTATCTCTTTCCATCACTCTCTCTTTCCCATCACTCTCTCTTTTCTATCACGATTGCTATCCTATCCCTCTCTCTTTGCTATCACTCTCCCTTTTCTATCACTCTCCCTTTTCTATCACTCTCTCTTTCCTATCACTCTCTCTTTCCCATCACTCTCTCTTTCATATCACTCTCTCTTTTCTATCACTCTCTATTTCCTATCACTCTCTATTTCCTATCACTATCTCTTTCCATCACTCTCTCTTTCCTATCACTCTCACTTTTCTATCACTCTCTCTTTCCTATCACTCTCTATTTTCTATCACTCTCTCTTTCCTATTCCTCTCGCTTTTCTATCACTCTCTCTTTCCTATCACTCTCTCTTTCCTTTCACTTGCTATCACTCTCCCTTTTCTATCACTCTCCCTTTTCTATCACTCTCTCTTTTCTATCACTCTCTCTTTCCTATCAATCTCTCTTTCCTATCACTCTCTATTTCTATCACTCTCCCTTTTCTATCACTCTCTCTTTCCTATCACTCTCTCTTTCCTATCACTCTCTCTTTCCTATCACTCTCTCTTTCCTATCACTCTCTATTTTCTATCACTCTCTCTTTCATATCACTCTCTCTTTTCTATCACTCTCTCTTTTATATCACTCTCTATTTCCTATCACTCTCTCTTTCCTATCACTATCGCTTTCCTATCACTCTCTATTTTCTATCCCTCTCTCTTTTCTATCACTCTCTCTTTCCTATCACTCTCTCTTTCCTATTCCTCTCACTTTCCTATCACTCTCTATTTCCTATCACTCTCTCTTTCCTATCACTCTCTCTTTCCTATCACTCTCTATTTTATATCACTCTCCCTTTTCTATCACTCTCTCTTGCATATCACTCTCTATTTTCTATCACTCTCTCTTTTCTATCACTCTCTCTTTCCTATCACTCTCTTTCCTATCACTCTCTCTTTCCTATCACTCTCTCTTTTATACCACTCTCTATTTCCTATCACTCTCTATTTCCTATCACTATCTCTTTCCATCACTCTCTCTTTCCCATCACTCTCTCTTTTCTATCACGATTGCTATCCTATCCCTCTCTCTTTGCTATCACTCTCCCTTTTCTATCACTCTCCCTTTTCTATCACTCTCTCTTTCCTATCACTCTCTCTTTCCCATCACTCTCTCTTTCATATCACTCTCTCTTTTCTATCACTCTCTATTTCCTATCACTCTCTATTTCCTATCACTATCTCTTTCCATCACTCTCTCTTTCCTATCACTCTCACTTTTCTATCACTCTCTCTTTCCTATCACTCTCTATTTTCTATCACTCTCTCTTTCATATCACTCTCTCTTTTCTATCACTCTCTCTTTTATATCACTCTCTATTTCCTATCACTCTCTATTTCCTATCACTCTCTCTTTCCATCACTCTCTCTTTCCCATCACTCTCTCTTTTCTATCACTATTGCTTTCCTATCACTCTCTCTTTCCTATCACTCTCTCTTTTCTATCACTCTCTCTTTCCTATCACTCTCTCTTTCCTATTCCTCTCGCTTTCCTATCACTCTCTCTTTCCTATCACTCTCTCTTTTGTATCACTCTCTCTTTTTTATCACTCTCCCTTTCCTAACCCTCTCTCTTTTCTATCACTATCACTTTTCTATCACTCTCCCTTTTCTATCACTCTATCTTTCCTATCACTATCGCTTTCCTATCACTCTCTCTTTCCCATCACTCTCTCTTTTCTATCATTATCACTTTTCTATCACTCTCTCTTTCATATCACTCTCTCTTTCATATCACCCTCTCTTTCCTATCACTATCTCTTTCCATCACTCTCTCTTTCCCATCACTCTCTCTTTTCTATCACGATTGCTATCCTATCCCTCTCTCTTTGCTATCACTCTCCCTTTTCTATCACTCTCCCTTTTCTATCACTCTCTCTTTCCTATCACTCTCTCTTTCCCATCACTCTCTCTTTCATATCACTCTCTCTTTTCTATCACTCTCTATTTCCTATCACTCTCTATTTCCTATCACTATCTCTTTCCATCACTCTCTCTTTCCTATCACTCTCACTTTTCTATCACTCTCTCTTTCCTATCACTCTCTATTTTCTATCACTCTCTCTTTCCTATTCCTCTCGCTTTCCTATCACTCTCTCTTTCCTATCACTCTCTCTTTCCTTTCACTTGCTATCACTCTCCCTTTTCTATCACTCTCCCTTTTCTATCACTCTCTCTTTTCTATCACTCTCTCTTTCCTATCAATCTCTCTTTCCTATCACTCTCTATTTCTATCACTCTCCCTTTTCTATCACTCTCTCTTTCCTATCACTCTCTCTTTCCTATCACTCACTCTTTCCTATCACTCTCTCTTTCCTATCACTCTCTATTTTCTATCACTCTCTCTTTCATATCACTCTCTCTTTTCTATCACTCTCTCTTTTATATCACTCTCTATTTCCTATCACTCTCTATTTCCTATCACTCTCTCTTTCCATCACTCTCTCTTTCCCATCACTCTCTCTTTTCTATCACTATTGCTTTCCTATCACTCTCTCTTTCCTATCACTCTCTCTTTTCTATCACTCTCTCTTTCCTATCACTCTCTCTTTCCTATTCCTCTCGCTTTCCTATCACGATCTCTTTCCTATCACTCTCTCTTTTGTATCACTCTCTCTTTTTTATCACTCTCCCTTTCCTAACCCTCTCTCTTTTCTATCACTATCACTTTTCTATCACTCTCCCTTTTCTATCACTCTATCTTTCCTATCACTATCGCTTTCCTATCACTCTCTCTTTCCCATCACTCTCTCTTTTCTATCATTATCACTTTTCTATCACTCTCTCTTTCATATCACTCTCTCTTTCATATCACCCTCTCTTTCCTATCACTCTCTCTTTCCTATCCCTCTCTCTTTTCTATCACTCTCTCTCTTTCCTATCACTCTCTCTTTCCTATTCCTCTCGCTTTCCTATCACTCTCTCTTTCCTATCACTATCTCTTTCCTTTCACTCTCTCTTTCCTATCACTCTCTCTTTCCTATCACTCTCTCTTTCCTATCACTCTCTCTTTCCTATCACTCTCTTTCCTATCACTCTCTCTTTCCTATCACTCTCTATTTCCTATCACTCTCTATTTTATATCACTCTCTCTTTCCTATCACTCTCTCTTTTCTATCACTCTCTCTTTCCTATCACTCTCTCTTTTCTATCACTCTCTATTTCCTATCACTCTCTATTTCCTATCACTCTCTCTTTCCATCACACTCTCTTTCCCATCACTCTCTCTTTTCTATCACTATTGCTTTCCTATCACTCTCTCTTTCCTATCCCTCTCTCTTTGCTATCACTCTCTCTTTCCTATCACTCTCTCTTTCCTATCACTCTCTCTTTCCTTTCACTCTCTATTTTCTATCACTCTCCCTTTTCTATCACTCTCTATTTCCTATCACTCTTTTTTATCACTCTCTCTTTTTTATCACTCTCCCTTTTCTATCACTCTCTATTTCCTATCACTCTTTTTTATCACTCTCTCTTTTTTATCACTCTCACTGTCCTATCCCTCTCTATTCTGTCACTATCGCTTTTCTATCACTCTCTCTTTCCTATCACTCTCTCTTTCCTGTCACTCTTTCTTTCCTATCACTCTCTCTTTCATATCACTCTCCCTTTTCTATCACTCTCTCTTTTTTATCACTCTGTCATCCTATCACTCTCTCTTTCCTGTCACTCTTTCTTTCCTATCACTCTCTCTTTCCTATCACTCTCTCTGTCCTATCACTCTCTATTTTATATCACTCTCCCTTTTCTATCACTCTCTCTTTCCTATCACTCTCTTTCATATCACTCTCTCTTTCCTATCACTCTCTCTTTCCTATCACTATCGCTTTCCTATCACTATCTCTTTCCTATCACTCTCTCTTACCTTTCACTCTCCCTTTCCTATCACCATCGCTTTCCTATCACTTTCTATTTTCTATCAATCTCCCTTTTCTATCACTCTCTCTTTCCTATCACTATCGCTTTCCTATCACTCTCTCTTTCCCATCACTCTCTCTTTTCTATCACTATCGCTTTTCTATCACTCTCTCTTTCCTATCACTCTCTCTTTCCTATCCCTCTCTCTTTTCTATCACTCTCTCTTTCATATCACCCTCTCTTTCCTATCACTCTCTCTTTCCTATCCCTCTCTCTTTTCTAGCACTCTCTCTTTCCTATCACTCTCTCTTTCCCATCACTCTCTCTTTTCTATCACTATCGCTTTTCTATCACTCTCTCTTTCCTATCACTCTCTCTTTCCTATCACTATCGCTTTCCTATCACTCTCTATTTTCTATCCCTCTCTCTTTTCTATCACTCTCTCTTTCCTATCACTCTCTCTTTCCTATTCCTCTCACTTTCCTATCACTCTCTCTTTCCTATCACTCTCTCTTTCCTATCACTCTCTCTTTCCTATCACTCTCTATTTTATATCACTCTCCCTTTTCTATCACTCTCTCTTGCCTATCACTCTCTATTTTCTATCACTCTCTCTTTTCTATCACTCTCTCTTTCCTATCACTCTCTTTCCTATCACTCTCTCTTTCCTATCACTCTCTCTTTTATACCACTCTCTATTTCCTATCACTCTCTATTTCCTATCACTATCTCTTTCCATCACTCTCTCTTTCCCATCACTCTCTCTTTTCTATCACGATTGCTATCCTATCCCTCTCTCTTTGCTATCACTCTCCCTTTTCTATCACTCTCCCTTTTCTATCACTCTCTCTTTCCTATCACTCTCTCTTTCCCATCACTCTCTCTTTCATATCACTCTCTCTGTTCTATCACTCTCTATTTCCTATCACTCTCTATTTCCTATCACTATCTCTTTCCATCACTCTCTCTTTCCTATCACTCTCACTTTTCTATCACTCTCTCTTTCCTATCACTCTCTATTTTCTATCACTCTCTCTTTCCTATTCCTCTCGCTTTCCTATCACTCTCTCTTTCCTATCACTCTCTCTTTCCTTTCACTTGCTATCACTCTCCCTTTTCTATCACTCTCCCTTTTCTATCACTCTCTCTTTTCTATCACTCTCTCTTTCCTATCACTCTCTATTTCTATCACTCTCCCTTTTCTATCACTCTCTCTTTCCTATCACTCTCTCTTTCCTATCACTCTCTCTTTCCTATCACTATCTCTTTCCTATCACTCTCTATTTTCTATCACTCTCTCTTTCATATCACTCTCTCTTTTCTATCACTCTCTCTTTTATATCACTCTCTATTTCCTATCACTCTCTATTTCCTATCACTCTCTCTTTCCATCACTCTCTCTTTCCCATCACTCTCTCTTTTCTATCACTATTGCTTTCCTATCACTCTCTCTTTCCTATCCCTCTCTCTTTGCTATCACTCTCTCTTTCCTATCACTCTCTCTTTCCTATTCCTCTCACTTTCCTATCACTCTCTCTTTCCTATCACTATCTCTTTCACTATCACTTTCCTATCACTCTCTCTTTCCTATCACTATCACTTTCCTATCCCTCTCTCTTTCCTATCACTCTCTCTTTCATATCACTCTCTCTTTCCTTTCACTCTCTTTCCTATCACTATCACTTTCCTATCACTTTCTATTTTCTATCACTCTCCCCTTTCTATCACTCTCTCTTTCCTATCACTCTCCCTTTTCTATCACTCTCTCTTTCCTATCACTCTCTCTTTCCTATCACTATCACTTTCCTATCACTCTCTATTTCCTATCACTATCGCTTTTCTATCACTCTCTCTTTCCTATCACTCTCTCTTTTCTATCACTCTCTCTTTTCTATCACTCTCCCTTTTCTGTCACTCTCTCTTTCCCATCACTCTCTCTTTCCTATCACTCTCTCATTCCCACCACTCTCTCTTTATTATCACTATCGCTTTTCTATCACTCTCTCTTTCCTATCACTCTCTCTTTCCTATCCCTCTCTCTTTTCTATCACTCTCTCTTTCCTATCACTTTCTCTTTTCTATCACTCTCTCTTTCCTATCACTCTCTCTTTCCTATCACTATCGCTTTCCTATCACTCTCTATTTTCTATCCCTCTCTCTTTTCTATCACTCTCTCTTTCCTATCACTCTCTCTTTCCTATTCCTCTCACTTTCCTATCACTCTCTTTTCCTATCAATCTCTCTTTCCTATCACTCTCTCTTTCCTATCACTCTCTATTTTATATCACTCTCCCTTTTCTATCACTCTCTCTTGCATATCACTCTCTATTTTCTATCACTCTCTCTTTTCTATCACTCTCTCTTTCCTATCACTCTCTTTCCTATCACTCTCTCTTTCCTATCACTCTCTCTTTTATACCACTCTCTATTTCCTATCACTCTCTATTTCCTATCACTATCTCTTTCCATCACTCTCTCTTTCCCATCACTCTCTCTTTTCTATCACGATTGCTATCCTATCCCTCTCTCTTTACTATCACTCTCCCTTTTCTATCACTCTCCCTTTTCTATCACTCTCTCTTTCCTATCACTCTCTCTTTCCCATCACTCTCTCTTTCATATCACTCTCTCTTTTCTATCACTCTCTATTTCATATCACTCTCTATTTCCTATCACTATCTCTTTCCATCACTCTCTCTTTCCTATCACTCTCACTTTTCTATCACTCTCTCTTTCCTATCACTCTCTATTTTCTATCACTCTCTCTTTCCTATTCCTCTCGCTTTCCTATCACTCTCTCTTTCCCATCACTCTCTCTTTTCTATCACGATTGCTATCCTATCCCTCTCTCTTTGCTATCACTCTCCCTTTTCTATCACTCTCCCTTTTCTATCACTCTCTCTTTCCTATCACTCTCTCTTTCCCATCACTCTCTCTTTCATATCACTCTCTCTGTTCTATCACTCTCTATTTCCTATCACTCTCTATTTCCTATCACTATCTCTTTCCATCACTCTCTTTTCCTATCACTCTCACTTTTCTATCACTCTCTCTTTCCTATCACTCTCTATTTTCTATCACTCTCTCTTTCCTATTCCTCTCGCTTTCCTATCACTCTCTCTTTCCTATCACTCTCTCTTTCCTTTCACTTGCTATCACTCTCCCTTTTCTATCACTCTCCCTTTTCTATCACTCTCTCTTTTCTATCACTCTCTCTTTCCTATCACTCTCTATTTCTATCACTCTCCCTTTTCTATCACTCTCTCTTTCCTATCACTCTCTCTTTCCTATCACTCTCTCTTTCCTATCACTATCTCTTTCCTATCACTCTCTATTTTCTATCACTCTCTCTTTCATATCACTCTCTCTTTTCTATCACTCTCTCTTTTATATCACTCTCTATTTCCTATCACTCTCTATTTCCTATCACTCTCTCTTTCCATCACTCTCTCTTTCCCATCACTCTCTCTTTTCTATCACTATTGCTTTCCTATCACTCTCTCTTTCCTATCCCTCTCTCTTTGCTATCACTCTCTCTTTCCTATCACTCTCTCTTTCCTATTCCTCTCACTTTCCTATCACTCTCTCTTTCCTATCACTATCTCTTTCACTATCACTTTCCTATCACTCTCTCTTTCCTATCACTATCACTTTCCTATCCCTCTCTCTTTCCTATCACTCTCTCTTTCATATCACTCTCTCTTTCCTTTCACTCTCTTTCCTATCACTATCACTTTCCTATCACTTTCTATTTTCTATCACTCTCCCCTTTCTATCACTCTCTTTCCTATCACTCTCCCTTTTCTATCACTCTCTTTTCCTATCACTCTCTCTTTCCTATCACTATCACTTTCCTATCACTCTCTATTTCCTATCACTATCGCTTTTCTATCACTCTCTTTTCCTATCACTCTCTCTTTTCTATCACTCTCTCTTTTCTATCACTCTCCCTTTTCTGTCACTCTCTTTTCCCATCACTCTCTCTTTCCTATCACTCTCTCATTCCCACCACTCTCTCTTTATTATCACTATCGCTTTTCTATCACTCTCTCTTTCCTATCACTCTCTCTTTCCTATCCCTCTCTCTTTTCTATCACTCTCTCTTTCCTATCACTTTCTCTTTTCTATCACTCTCTCTTTCCTATCACTCTCTCTTTCCTATCACTATCGCTTTCCTATCACTCTCTATTTTCTATCCCTCTCTCTTTTCTATCACTCTCTCTTTCCTATCACTCTCTCTTTCCTATTCCTCTCACTTTCCTATCACTCTCTCTTTCCTATCAATCTCTCTTTCCTATCACTCTCTCTTTCCTATCACTCTCTATTTTATATCACTCTCCCTTTTCTATCACTCTCTCTTGCATATCACTCTCTATTTTCTATCACTCTCTCTTTTCTATCACTCTCTCTTTCCTATCACTCTCTTTCCTATCACTCTCTCTTTCCTATCACTCTCTCTTTTATACCACTCTCTATTTCCTATCACTCTCTATTTCCTATCACTATCTCTTTCCATCACTCTCTCTTTCCCATCACTCTCTCTTTTCTATCACGATTGCTATCCTATCCCTCTCTCTTTACTATCACTCTCCCTTTTCTATCACTCTCCCTTTTCTATCACTCTCTCTTTCCTATCACTCTCTCTTTCCCATCACTCTCTCTTTCATATCACTCTCTCTTTTCTATCACTCTCTATTTCATATCACTCTCTATTTCCTATCACTATCTCTTTCCATCACTCTCTCTTTCCTATCACTCTCACTTTTCTATCACTCTCTCTTTCCTATCACTCTCTATTTTCTATCACTCTCTCTTTCCTATTCCTCTCGCTTTCCTATCACTCTCTCTTTCCTATCACTCTCTCTTTTCTATCACTATTGCTTTCCTATCACTCTCTCTTTCCTATTCCTCTCACTTTCCTATCACTTTCTCTTTCCTATCACTCGCTCTTTCCTATCACTCTCTCTTTCCTATCACTCTCTATTTTCTATCACTCTCCCTTTTCTATCACTCTCTCTTTCCTATCACTCTCTCTTTCCTATCACTCTCTCTTTCCTATCACTCTCCCTTTTCTATCACTCTCTCTTTCCTATCACTCTCTCTTTCCTATCACTCCCTCTTTCCTATCACTCTCTCTTTCCATCACTCTCTCTTTCCCATCACTCTCTCTTTTCTATCACTATTGCTTTCCTATCACTCTCTCTTTTTTATCACTCTCTCTTTTTTATCACTCTCCCTTTCCTATCCCTCTCTCTTTTCTATCACTATTGCTTTTCTATCACTCTCTCTTTCCTATCACTCTCTCTTTCCTATCACTCTCTCTTTCCTATCACTTTCTATTTTATATCACTCTCTCTTTCCTATCACTCTCTCTTTTCTATCACTCTCTCTTTCCTATCACTCTCTATTTTCTATCACTCTCTATTTCCTATCACTCTCTATTTCCTATCACTCTCTCTTTCCATCACTCTCTCTTTCCCATCACTCTCTCTTTTCTATCACTATTGCTTTCCTATCACTCTCTCTTTCCTATCCCTCTCTCTTTGCTATCACTCTCTCTTTCCTATCACTCTCCCTTTTCTATCACTCTCTCTTTCCTATCACTCTCTCTTTCCTATCACTCTCTATTTCTATCACTCTCCCTTTTCTATCAGTCTCTCTTTCCTATCACTCTCTTTCCTATCACTCTCTCTTTCCTATCACTATCACTTTCCTATCCCTCTCTTTCCTATCACTCTCTTTTCATATCACTCTCTCTTTCCTTTCACTCTCTTTCCTATCACTATCACTTTCCTATCACTTTCTATTTTCTATCACTCTCCCCTTTCTATCACTCTCTTTTCCTATCACTCTCCCTTTTCTATCACTCTCTCTTTCCTATCACTCTCTCTTTCCTATCACTATCACTTTCCTATCACTCTCTATTTCCTATCACTATCGCTTTTCTATCACTCTCTCTTTCCTATCACTCTCTCTTTTCTATCACTCTCTCTTTTCTATCACTCTCCCTTTTCTGTCACTCTCTTTCCCATCACTCTCTATTTCCTATCACTCTCTCATTCCCACCACTCTCTCTTTATTATCACTATCGCTTTTCTATCACTCTCTCTTTCCTATCACTCTCTCTTTCCTATCCCTCTCTCTTTTCTATCACTCTCTCTTTCCTATCACTTTCTCTTTTCTATCACTCTCTCTTTCCTATCACTCTCTCTTTCCTATCACTATCGCTTTCCTATCACTCTCTATTTTCTATCCCTCTCTCTTTTCTATCACTCTCTCTTTCCTATCACTCTCTCTTTCCTATTCCTCTCACTTTCCTATCACTCTCTCTTTCCTATCACTCTCTCTTTCCTATCACTCTCTCTTTCCTATCACTCTCTATTTTATATCACTCTCCCTTTTCTATCACTCTCTTGCCTATCACTCTCTATTTTCTATCACTCTCTCTTTTCTATCACTCTCTCTTTCCTATCACTCTCTTTCCTATCACTCTCTTTTCCTATCACTCTCTCTTTTATACCACTCTCTATTTCCTATCACTCTCTATTTCCTATCACTATCTCTTTCCATCACTCTCTCTTTCCCATCACTCTCTCTTTTCTATCACGATTGCTATCCTATCCCTCTCTTTTGCTATCACTCTCCCTTTTCTATCACTCTCCCTTTTCTATCACTCTCTCTTTCCTATCACTCTCTCTTTCCCATCACTCTCTCTTTCATATCACTCTCTCTTTTCTATCACTCTCTATTTCCTATCACTCTCTATTTCCTATCACTATCTCTTTCCATCACTCTCTTTTCCTATCACTCTCACTTTTCTATCACTCTCTCTTTCCTATCACTCTCTATTTTCTATCACTCTCTCTTTCCTATTCCTCTCGCTTTCCTATCACTCTCTCTTTCCTATCACTCTCTTTTCCTTTCACTTGCTATCACTCTCCCTTTTCTATCACTCTCCCTTTTCTATCACTCTCTCTTTTCTATCACTCTCTCTTTCCTATCAATCTCTCTTTCCTATCACTCTCTATTTCTATCACTCTCCCTTTTCTATCACTCTCTCTTTCCTATCACTCTCTCTTTCCTATCACTCTCTCTTTCCTATCACTCTCTCTTTCCTATCACTATCACTTTTCTATCACTCTCCCTTTTCTATCACTCTATCTTTCCTATCACTATCGCTTTCCTATCACTCTCTCTTTCCCATCACTCTCTCTTTTCTATCATTATCACTTTTCTATCACTCTCTCTTTCATATCACTCTCTCTTTCATATCACCCTCTCTTTCCTATCACTCTCTCTTTCCTATCCCTCTCTCTTTTCTATCACTCTCTCTCTTTCCTATCACTCTCTCTTTCCTATCACTCTCTCTTTCCTATCACTCTCTCTTTCCTATCACTCTCCCTTTCCTAACCCTCTCTCTTTTCTATCACTATCACTTTTCTATCACTCTCCCTTTTCTATCACTCTATCTTTCCTATCACTATCGCTTTCCTATCACTCTCTCTTTCCCATCACTCTCTCTTTTCTATCATTATCACTTTTCTATCACTCTCTCTTTCATATCACTCTCTCTTTCATATCACCCTCTCTTTCCTATCACTCTCTCTTTCCTATCCCTCTCTCTTTTCTATCACTCTCTCTCTTTCCTATCACTCTCTCTTTCCTATTCCTCTCGCTTTCCTATCACTCTCTCTTTCCTATCACTATCTCTTTCCTTTCACTCTCTCTTTCCTATCACTCTCTATTTCCTATCACTCTCTCTTTCCTATCACTCTCTCTTTCCTATCACTCTCTTTCCTATCACTCTCTCTTTCCTATCACTCTCTCTTTCCTATCACTCTCTATTTTCTATCACTCTCTCTTTCCTATCACTCTCTCTTTTCTATCACTCTCTCTTTCCTATCACTCTCTCTTTTCTATCACTCTCTATTTCCTATCACTCTCTATTTCCTATCACTCTCTCTTTCCATCACACTCTCTTTCCCATCACTCTCTCTTTCCCATCACTATTGCTTTCCTATCACTCTCTCTTTCCTATCCCTCTCTCTTTGCTATCACTCTCTCTTTCCTATCACTCTCTCTTTCCTATCACTCTCTCTTTCCTTTCACTCTCTATTTTCTATCACTCTCCCTTTTCTATCACTCTCTATTTCCTATCACTCTTTTTTATCACTCTCTCTTTTTTATCACTCTCCCTTTTCTATCACTCTCTATTTCCTATCACTCTTTTTTATCACTCTCTCTTTTTTATCACTCTCCCTTTCCTATCCCTCTCTCTTTTCTGTCACTATCGCTTTTCTATCACTCTCTTTTCCTATCACTCTCTCTTTCCTGTCACTCTTTCTTTCCTATCACTCTCTCTTTCATATCACTCTCCCTTTTCTATCACTCTCTTTTCCTATCACTCTGTCATCCTATCACTCTCTCTTTCCTGTCACTCTTTCTTTCCTATCACTCTCTCTTTCCTATCACTCTCTCTGTCCTATCACTCTCTATTTTATATCACTCTCCCTTTTCTATCACTCTCTTTCCTATCACTCTCTTTCATATCACTCTCTCTTTCCTATCACTCTCTCTTTCCTATCACTATCGCTTTCCTATCACTATCTCTTTCCTATCACTCTCTCTTACCTTTCACTCTCCCTTTCCTATCACCATCGCTTTCCTATCACTTTCTATTTTCTATCACTCTCCCTTTTCTATCACTCTCTCTTTCCTATCACTATCGCTTTCCTATCACTCTCTCTTTCCCATCACTCTCTCTTTTCTATCACTATCGCTTTTCTATCACTCTCTCTTTCCTATCACTCTCTCTTTCCTATCCCTCTCTCTTTTCTAT
>NC_088243.1:79378741-79411241 GCF_036934945.1 Oncorhynchus masou masou
TCTGAGCATCCTTCATGTATAATGGATAGGTTCATGAAGGCCACCCTACTGGGAATCTCTGTCCTGACAAAGCCACCTGCATTCTGCCTCGCTCCCTCGCTTTCTACTCTTTTCTCTCTTGCTATTTTGCTATTTCTTTGTTTCTTTACCTCTCTGTTTATTTCTCTGTCTCTTTGTCTTTATCGCTTTAAAATGTGGGAAATTATATGAATCATGGCAGTCTAGTGATCATGTTCTCCTGCTCCCTTTTCTCCCTCCCTCTCTCTCAATCCAGCCATTCTTGTTTTCATCCCTCCCTCCCTTCCTGGGCTGAGAATAATTGGGTTTCTCTCTAATAGCCAGGGTAATGTTGACACTTCATAAATCCTCACCCAGAAATAGAGCCTCCTCTATCACCTGGTAATGCCTCGTTGTTTTTTCTCCTTGTCTGTTTTTCCCTTTCCTCTCCTCCATCTGTCCTCTCCTCCACCTACCCTCTCCTCCATCTGTCCTCTCCTCCATCTGTCCTCCCCTCCATCTGTTCTCACCTCATCTGTCCTCTCCTCCATCTCTCCTCCATCTGTCCTCTCCTCCACCTGTCCTCTCCTCCATCTGTCCTCTCCTCCATCTGTCCTCCCCTCCATCTGTCCTCCCCTCCATCTGTCCTCTCCTCCATCTGTCCTCTCCTCCACCTGTCCTCTCCTCCATCTGTCCTCTCCTCCATCTGTCCTCCCCTCCATCTGTCCTCCCCTCCATCTGTCCTCTCCTCCATCTGTCCTCTCCTCCTCCACCTCTCCTCCATCTGTCCTCTCCTCCATCTCCCCTCTCCTCCACCTCTCCTCCATCTGTTCTCTCCTCCATCTCCCCTCTTCTCCATCTCCATCTCCCCTCTCCTCCACCTCTCCTCCATCTGTCCTCTCCTCCATCTCCCCTCTCCTCCACCTACCCTCTCCTCCATCTGTCCTCTCCTCCATCTGTTCTCTCCTCCATCTCCCCTCTCCTCCATCTGTCCTCTCCTCCATCTACCCTCTCCTCCATATCCCCTCTTCTCCATCTCCATCTCCCCTCTCCTCCACCTCTCCTCCATCTGTCCTCTCCTCCATCTGTCCTCTCCTCCATCTGTCCTCTCCTCCATCTGTTCTCTCCTCCGTCTGTCCTCCATCTGTCCTGGGCTCTCATCAGCCTGGGTATGTAGGCCTATATAGCATTCCTAACACAGGAGGTTGGTGACACCTTAATTGAGGAGGATGGGCTCATGGTAATGGCTGGAATGGAACCAGTGGAATGGAATCAAATACATTAAAGACCTGGTTTCCAGGTTCCATTATAATGAGCCGTTCTCCCCTCAGTAGCCTCCTGGGATTCCCAATTAGGCTGAATCCATTTCAACGTGATTATATGTCATTCAGTACAAGTTATTATATGTGATTTTCTCCTACTATCTTTATTAACTATCATTGTCAGCATTTATGCTACTGACTGCCTTTCATTCCAACAATATATTGTTGTGAATGGCCCCCGCCATATACAGTACAGTCTCAGTATCATTGCCTGTGTTTATAGAACACACCAATAGACAGACAGGCAGGTAGCAGGAGCAAGGTCACAGGTAAAAGGAGCAAGGTTGAGCTAAAAGGGTCAAATTCAATATTATAGGACTTTATACTGCTACCTCACAAGGTCAAATTCAATATTATAGGACTGTATACTGCTACCTCACAGGGTCAAATTCAATATTATAGGACTTTATACTGCTACCTCACAGGGTCAAATTCAATATTATAGGACTTTATACTGCTACCTCACAAGGTCAAATTCAATATTATAGGACTGTATACTGCTAACTCACAAGGTCAAATTAAATATTATAGGACTTTATACTGCTACCTCACAGGGTCAAATTCAATATTATAGGACTTTATACTGCTAACTCACAAGGTCAAATTCAATATTATAGGACTGTATACTGCTAACTCACAAGGTCAAATTAAATATTATAGGACTTTATACTGCTACCTCAAAGGGTCAAATTCAATATTATAGGACTTTATACTGCTAACTCACAAGGTCAAATTCAATATTATAGGACTGTATACTGCTACCTACATTTAACATTTACATTTAAGTCATTTGGCAGACGCTCTTATCCAGAGCGACTTACAGGGTCAAATTCAATATTATAGGACTTTATACTGCTACCTCACAGGGTCAAACTAAATATTATAGGACTTTATACTGCTAACTCACAAGGTCAAATTCAATATTATAGGACTTTATACTGCTACCTCACATGGTCAAATTCAATATTATAGGACTTTATACTGCTACCTCACAAGGTCAAATTCAATATTATAGGACTGTATACTGCTACCACACAGGGTCAAATTCAATATTATAGGACTTTATACTGCTACCTTACAAGGTCAAATTCAATATTATAGGACTTTATACTGCTACCTTACAAGGTCAAATTCAATATTATAGGACTTTTTTTCTGATT
The DNA here is from genome assembly GCF_036934945.1 of Oncorhynchus masou masou. Lineage (NCBI taxonomy): Eukaryota > Metazoa > Chordata > Actinopteri > Salmoniformes > Salmonidae > Oncorhynchus > Oncorhynchus masou. Next base: position 79,381,221 of record NC_088243.1, read on the forward strand.
GAATCTCTCCTGTCCTAATGACTCTCACACACACATTCACACAATCCCTCACACACACACAACCACACAGACACATACACAAACACATATGTGCATGCGTACACACAGACACACACACACATGCACACACGTCAAAAGATCAATGCCCGATGGCCATTCTTTCAGCCCCATCCCCCAATACAATACAATCCTTCACACACCCACACACACTTAAACCCGCTCTGCACTCTCACCCTGTCAATATCAAGCTCACTTCATATATCCCTTACTTCACGTGTATGTGTGTGTGTATGTGTGTGTGTGTGTGTGTGTGTGTGTGTGTGTGTGTGTGTGTGTGTGTGTGTGTGTGTGTGTGTGTGTGTGTGTGTGTGTGTGTGTGTGTGTGTGTGTGTGTGTGTCAGATGAAAGCCCCAACAGGCCAGTGAGTTGACATGTTCCTGTAATTGGCTCTGTGAACATTCTGCTTCACGCTCTTCAGCATCAAAGCCTTTAACAGTTACCCCGCTATGATGTGGACACGCACACATTGCTTGTGTGTGTGCCTGTGCGTTTTTGTGAGGGAGAGAGATGGAGTGTATTTTCCCTGGTCGACTGTGGTCATGGCTGACACACACACACAGTCATCTAATTAGGTTGTCAATCTGGTATAGCCCACTTCCTGTTGTATTTATCAACAGACCCCCGCCTGCATCGACCCATCACACCAGCCACTCCACTTAAACCTTCAACTCATGTGACTTTCTTCCATCTCGCCTTTCTGTCTCTCTTCCTCCCTCAATTGTTTTCCTGAAAAGGCAGCAAAGTGACCACAGCCTTTCCTTAAGCCTGAAGTTGTATGTCCTCCTTTCCTTCTCTCCTCTACTCTCCTCTCCTCCCCTCTTATCTCCTCCCCACTTAAGTCCTCCCCTCTCCTCTCCTCCCCTCTTATCTCCTCCCCTCTTAAGTACTCCCCTCTTCTCTCCTCCCCTCTTCTCTGCTCCCATCCTCTCTCATCCCCTCATCTTCCTCCCCTCTCCTCTTCCTTGGAGTAGAAAGCACATCAGGTCTGCTGTGAGATCAATCTGACAGTCAATCAATAAACTACCTTTCTTATTACACCCTGTCACACACACCCTGTCAAACACACACACACACACACACACACACACACACACACACACACACACACACACACACACACACACACACACACACACACACACACACACACACACAACCACACACACACAACCACACACACACACACACACACAACCACCCACACATACACCCACACACACACACACACACACAACCACACATACAACCACACATACAACCACACACACACACACACACACACACAACCACACATACAACCACAACCACAACCACACACACACACACACACACACAACCACACACATCCAACCACACACACAACCACACATACAACCACACACACACATACAACCACACACACACAACCACATACACACACACAACCACACACACACAAAACCACACACACAACCAAACTTACACACAACTAGAAACACAACCACAAACATACTACCAGACACAAACACAACCACAGACATATTTCCACAGACACAAACAACCACACACACACCACACACACACACACACAGCCACACACGGAACCACACACACACAACTACAACCACACACACACAACAACACACACACACACAACCACAACCACACACGCTAATATACACACAAACTCTCCCCTCTCTCCCTCTCTCCCACACACACACAAACATACACAGCCACACACACACACACAACCACACACAACTACAACCACACACACACACACACACAAACAACCTCACACATACACTAAAATTCACAACCACATATACAACCACACACACAACCACAGTCACACACACAACCACACACACACAATCACAACCACATATACACACACACAACCACACACACACACACACACAAACACACACACAAAACCACACACGCAACCACACACACATACACACACGCAATGTCACAAACATGTCTATCACTCCTTTCTCTCTCTCTCTATCGCTCTCTTAATTCAATTATGTTGGATTTATTGGCATGGGAAACATATGTTAACATTGCCAATGCAAGTGAGGTAGATAATTTACAAAAGTAAAATTGACAATAAAAAATTACACTCATAGAAGTTACAAATAATAAAGACATTTCAAATGTCATATTATGTCTAAATACAGTGTTGTAACAATGTGCAAAAACATAAATATGGGTTGTATTTACAATGGTGTTTGTTCTTCACTGTTTGCCCTTGTCTGGTGGCAACAGGTCACACATCTTGCTGCTGTGATGTTACACTGTGGTGTACCATTTCACAGATATGAGAGATTATCAAAATTGGGTTTGTTTTCAAATTCTTTGTGGATCTGTGTAATCTGAGGGATATATGTGTCTCTAATATGGTCATACATTTGGCATGAGGTTAGGAAGTGCAGCTCAGTTTCCACCTCATTTTGTGGGCAGTGTGCACATTTTTCTCTCTCTCTCCCCATCTCTCTCATTTTTCTTCAGTCAACTAGCATACAGACACTTTCTCTCTACTGCACCCCCTCTCTGTCCCTCCCCTCCTCTCCCTCTGTCATTCTGTTTCTCCACATCCTCCTCATTTTCTCATTCTCTTGTTCTCTCTCATTCTCTCTCTCAGCAGTCAGCCTGTCTGACAGAGAAGCAGGTGTCTGATGGAAGCTGCCAGAATCTGTTGGCTGACTGACAGACTACTCCTTTACACACACACACACATACACATGCACTCACACACACATACGCACACATGCACGCACGCACGCACACACATACACACACACACACATGCACTCACACAAATATACACACACACACATGCACGCACGCACACACATGCACGCACACGCATATAGTCTGAGAAAGAGAGGGAGCTAGAGAGAGAGGGAGACAGAGAGACAGAGAGAGTGGGGATAGTGAGCAGTGCCTAGACTGTTATTTAGTGAATAACTGCTATCAAAAAGATGTCACTGTCATCCAAGCAAAACATCTGCTGAAACTACTTCCAAACATGTTTCTCTCTCTGATTATTACTGGGTTTCTGTCAAATGTATGAATATCACTTTCACTAGCTGTCAATTAGCTCAATGTGATGTGTTGACCTCTCTGCTCTGGACCCAGACAGAAACACACTTTAGATTGGATCAGGGGGATGTTTCTCCACAATCCTTCATACTTGTTATCCTCGACTGCGCTCTCTCTCTCCCTCTCTTTTTCACTCCCTCTCCCATCTCTCTCTCTCCCATCTCTCTCTCCTCTAATGAGCCAGTGTTTGGTTAGCTTGTTGGTTTAGCTTAGCACAGACATTGGTTTATTAATGGAATATTTTGGCGTTGGTTTTGTTCCTAGATCAGAATGCTTTGATAGCACATCTAAACCTATTTCACAAAATAACATCCTGGCACGTTCTTTCTTCTACTGAGTTGCAGTGTGTTTCCTTTGACCATAATGAATTGCAGTGTGTTTCCTTTGACCATAATTAATTGCAGTGTGTTTCCTTTGACCATAATGAGTTGCAGTGTGTTTCCTTTGACCATAATGAATTGCAGTTTGTTTCCTTTGACCATAATGAGTTGCAGTGTGTTTCCTTTGACCATAATGAGTTGCAGTGTGTTTCCTTTGACCATAATGAGTTGCAGTGTGTTTCCTTTGACCATAATGAATTGCAGTTTGTTTCCTTTGACCATAATGAGTTGCAGTTTGTTTCCTTTGACCATAATGAGTTGCAGTTTGTTTCCTTTGACCATAATGAGTTGCAGTGTGTTTCCTTTGACCATAATGAATTGCAGTGTGTTTCCTTTGACCATAATGAGTTGCAGTTTGTTTCCTTTGACCATAATAAATTGCAGTGTGTTTCCTTTGACCATAATGAATTGCAGTTTGTTTCCTTTGACCATAATGAGTTGCAGTTTGTTTCCTTTGACCATAATGAGTTGCAGTTTGTTTCCTTTGACCATAATGAGTTGCAGTGGGTTTCCTTTGACCATAATAAATTGCAGTGTGTTTCCTTTGACCATAATGAGTTGCAGTGTGTTTCCTTTGACCATAATGAGTTGCAGTGTGTTTCCTTTGACCATAATGAGTTGCAGTGTGTTTCCTTTGACCATAATGAGTTGCAGTGTGTTTCCTTTGACCATAATGAGTTGCAGTGTGTTTCCTTTGACCATAATGAGTCGCATCTGGCATTTTCCCCACCAGGGGAATCTTGAAGCCGATGGACCGGGGGTGCGATGCCCAACACGTCCCCCCGGCTCCCAGGAGAGACTCAAACCCACCTCATGAGGTGGGCCAGCACCTGAGGGACGGAAGAGGGGGATGGAGCGATGGAGGGAGGGTTAGAGGGAGGGATGGAGAGAGGAGGAATTGAGGGATGGAAAGATGCAGGGAGGGATGGAGACAGGAGGGGTGGATGGAGGGATTGAGAGAGGAGGGATGGATGGAGGGATTGAGAGATGCAGGGAGGGATAGAGAGGAATCTCCTCTCCCCTGCTCTCCTACATCCGTCCCTCTCTCCATTTTCACCATTTCTCTCTATCTCTAGAAAATAGCGTTAGCAATAAGTGGGTAGTGTTTGACTGATCATGCAGTGTTCCACCGTTTCCATGGTGATCTAGCATCAACACAGTGTCACCTCTATTGTCTGACTAATTGTTTTGTAGCTCGCTTGGTGGCACGTTGTCTTTCACTGTCATCACTCTGTCTATCTCTCTGTGGCTCTCTGTGGCTCTCTCTGCCTCTCTCTGCCTCTCTCTTGTCTCTCTCTGTCTCTCTCTGCCTCTCTGTGTCTCTCTGTGTCTCTCTGTTCCTCTCTCTGCCTCTCTCTGCCTCTCTCTTGTCTCTCTCTGCCTCTCTCTTGTCTCTCTCTGCCTCTCTCTTGTCTCTCTCTGCCTATCTCTGTCTCTCTGTGTCTCTCTGTGTCTCTCTGTGTCTCTCTCTACCTCTCTCTTGTCTCTCTCTGCCTATCTCTGTCTCTCTGTGTCTCTCTCTCTCTAACTAGGTGGTGGGACAGTGTAGCTAGTAAGATGGTTCTGTTGTAAAGGCAGATGAAGCCTTGTCTCATCAGTTCTCAGTTCTACAGGCCTTTACTAATGTACACACCTCAATGACACAAAGGGCTCACACCTGCCACACACGCACGCACGCACACACACACACACACACACACACACACACACACACACACACACACAACACACACACACATCTAGCATCAATTACAGCATTTACATGGCATTAACCCCAGCCCAGAGTTTAGCTACAGCTCTATGTCTCTCAGCATGTCATATTAACCCTAACTAAACCCTGGGATGGACTGTGTCTCTCAGCTGATAACACCAGGACAATGGAAATACACTCAGAGATATGATGGCCTTACATTGTCTGCTGTGCAGTATACATTTACTGTCTCTCACTTGAATTCATACTACTATCATAGGATCTATAATCTAGAAATCTAAAATCCCTACAGAGCCTTTTTAAGTAAGACAGACAATGTAACACATGCACACACATGCAGAAACATGCACACACAAGCACACACTCACCCACCAAATCCTCTCAGTGTCTGAGAAGATAAATAGTTGATGGATGGTGTGAGCGGAGAAGAAATGGTCTGTTGATGTCTCTAAAGGTTTGTAATTGCTGCATAGAAAGGATGCCCAGTAGCCTGGAATATTGGCCTTAATGGGATTATACTGAGGAGGGGAGTGGGAAGGAGGGAGGGATAGAGGAAGAGTGAGAGAGGGAGATGAAGAGAGAGAGAGAGGGGGGGGGGAGAGGCCAAAATAGAGAAAGAAGACATATTCCAGTGTTCTCCAGTGTTGAGCTTCTCTCTCGATCATTCAAGAGAACCATGTGTGTTTACCAAACCGTTACCATGGTAACAGGAGTAGCAAGGGATGAATCTGAGGGGAAGGAGAAGGAGGGATAGGAGAGATGGCACTAGAGAGGGATACTGGCATCCCGAGAGGTTGGTCTTGGAGGACCGCCATATCCCAGGATCGTCTGGGGTATGTGTTGTTTTGACGGGGTGTTTATCGCCACATCTGTTGGGCCAGAAATAGAGTTGAGTTCTGTTTGGTTATTTCTCACTAATAAACAGTGAGGAACATTATCCAGCTGACTGACTATGGCCTTCTGTGTGTTTGTGTGTGTGTGTGTGCGTGACTGACAGGCTCTTGCCCTCTGTGTCCGTCCACCTGCTTGTACCATGTCCAGATGGTAGCATGCGTCAGTGTCTCCACCACCACACTATCACTACCACCACCACCACCACTACCACCACAAAACCACTACCACCACCACGCTACCACCACACAACCACTACCACCACCACACGACCACTACCACCACCACTACCACCACACAACCACTACCACCACCACACTACCACCACCACCACACTACCACTACCACCACTACCACCACACTACCACTACTACCTCCACCACACTACCACCACACTACCACCACACTACCACCCCACTACTACCACTACTACCACTACTACCACCACCACCACACTACCACTACCACCACACGACCACCACCACCACACTACCACTACCACCACCACACTACCACCACACACCCACTACCACCACACTACCACAACACTTCCACCACCACCACACTACCACTACCACCACACTACCACTAACACAACACTACCACTAACACAACACTACCACACTACCACCAAACTACCACCACCACCACACTACCACTACCACCACACTACCACTACCACCACACTACCACTAGCACCAAACTAGCACCACACTACCACTACCACCACACACCCACTACCACCAAAACCACACACCCACTACCACTACCACTACCTCTACTACCACACACCCACTACCACTACCACCACACTGCCACCACTACTACCACTACCACCACACTACTACCACTACCACCACACTACCACCACACTGTCCTGGTCTGATCATTGAAATATAATGATGAGGGACAGACAGAGAGGCTGAGAGAGGAAGAGAGGAGAGTGAGAGGAGAGTGGAGTGTTAGAGGGGAGGAAGGGGAGTAGAGGAAAGGAAGGTGAAGGGAGGAGAGGGAAGGTAAGGGAGGATTGGAAGGGGACAAAACGGAGGAAGTGGAGGGTCGAGGCATGTCTTTCAGTAAATGGCAATTATGTATCTAGTTTACAGCCAACTGGTTATGGTCCCAGAATGTGTCATTATTTCTGTATTACAAACGTTGTCTGTTACTGTAGAATAGAGAGGGATGAATTTAGGCTATTCACTTTAATGTTTCCCTGTCTCTCCTGTCTCCCTGTCTCTCTCACTCCTGTCTCTCATGTCTCTCTCACTCCTGTCTCTCCTGTCTCTCTCACTCCTGTCTCTCCTGTCTCTCTCGCTCCTGTCTCACCTGTCTCTCCTGTCTCCCTGTCTCTCATGTCTCTCTCACTCCTGTCTCTCCTGTCTCTCTCACTCCTGTCTCTCCTGTCTCTCTCACTCCTGTCTCTCCTATCTCTCTCTCTCCTGTCTCTCCTGTCTCTCGCTCCTGTCTCTCATGTCTCTCTCGCTCCTGTCTCTCCTGTCTCTCTCACTCATGTCTCTCCTGTCTCTCTCGCTCCTGTCTCCCCTGTCTCTCTCGCTCCTGTCTCTCCTGTCTCCCTGTCTCTCCTGTCTCTCTCGCTCCTGTCTCTCCTGTCTCTCGCTCCTGTCTCTCATGTCTCTCTCGCTCCTGTCTCTCCTGTCTCTCTCACTCATGTCTCTCCTGTCTCTCTCGCTCCTGTCTCCCCTGTCTCTCTCGCTCCTGTCTCTCCTGTCTCCCGGTCTCTCCTGTCTCTCTCGCTCCTGTCTCTCCTATCTCTCTCTCTCCTGTCTCTCCTGTCTCTCGCTCCTGTCTCTCATGTCTCTCTCGCTCCTGTCTCTCCTGTCTCTCTCACTCATGTCTCTCCTGTCTCTCTCGCTCCTGTCTCCCCTGTCTCCCTGTCTCACTTGTCTCTCTCGCTCCTGTCTCCCCTGTCTCTCTCGCTCCTGTCTCTCTCACTCATGTCTCTCCTGTCTCTCTCGCTCCTGTCTCTCTCGCTCCTATCTCTCCTGTCTCTCATGTCTCTCCTGTCTCTCATGTCTCTCTCACTCCTGTCTCTCCTGTCTCTCTCGCTCATGTCTCTCCTGTCTCTCATGTCTCTTTCACTCCTGTCTTTCTCACTACTGTTGCTCCTGTCTCTCTCGCTCCTGTCTCTCCTGTCTCTCTCGCTCCTGTCTCTAATGTCTCTCATGTCTCTCTCGCTCCTGTCTCTCCTGTCTCTCTTGCTCCTCTCTCCTCTCTCCCCTGTCTCTCTCTCCTGTCTCTCCTGTCTCTCTTGCTCCTGTCTCTCCTGTCTATCTCGCTCCTGTCGCTCCTGTCTCTCTCGCCCTTGTCTCTCCTGTCTCTCCTGCTCATGTCTCTCCTGTCTCTCTCGCCCCTGTCTCTCCTGTGTTTCTCGCACCTGTCTCTCTTGCTCCTGTGTTTTGTGTCTGTGAGTCATGGCTGTGTGTGTGTGTGTGTGTGTGTGTGTGTGTGTGTGTGTGTGTGTGTGTGTGTGTGTGTGTGTGGGGGGGGGGGTGTGACCCATGGCTGGGGAGTTGTTCTCAGAATAGAAGTTTAGCTTGCATTTCCACTGCTGGGGTTGTGGGTAGAGATGACTTCGCTTGAGCTCTAGAGGGAATGAATGAAGTTTGGCTTAACACACATACTGTACACACACACACACATTCAAACACACAAACGCATACAAACACACATATACGCACACACAAACACACATACACAGGAAAGTAGAGGGGCTTATTGTGTTGAGTAAAAACAAGTGTGTAGGAAATAACACCAACATCAGCAGCAACAAACTAAGAAGGACAGGATAATGATCAATATGGGCTAACGCATATCGTAGGGACTATTATTGTGTGTGTGTGTGTGTGTGTGTGTGTGTGTGTGTGTGTGTGTGTGTGTGTGTGTGTGTGTGTGTGTGTGTGTGTGTGTGTGTGTGTGTGTGTGTGTGTGTGTGTGTGTGTGTGTGTGAAGCTATCAGACTCCCACAGTGCTGACACAGGGTAAGGTAGCAGACACAGAGGACAAAAAACACATGTTAGAGACAAACAGACAGAGAGGGAGACAAAGAGGGAGAGAGACAGAGAGGGAGAGAGACAGAGAGGGAGAGAGACAAAGAGGGAGAGAGACAGAGAGGGAGGGAGAGAGACAGAGAGGGAGGGAGAGAGACAGAGAGGGAGGGAGAGAGACAGAGAGGGAGGGAGAGAGAGAGAGAAAGAGAGAGAGACAGAGAGGGAGAGAGACATAGATAGAGAAGGAGAGACAGACAGACAGACAGACAGACAGACAGACAGACAGACAGACAGAGAGAGAGGGAAAGACAGAGAGGGAGAGAGAGAGAGAGAGAAAGAGAGAGAGACAGAGAGGGAGAGAGACAGAGAGAGAGACAGAGAGGGAGAGAGACAGAGATAGAGAAGGAGAGACAGACAGACAGACAGACAGACAGACAGACAGACAGACAGACAGACAGACAGACAGACAGACAGAGAGAGAGGGAAAGACAGAGAGGGAGAGAGAGAGAGAGACAGCGAAAGAGAGAGACAGAGAGAGAGAGACAGAAAGGGAGAGAGACAGAGAGGGAGAGAGACAGAGAGAGGGAGAGACAGAGTTTTAAATTATCTTTATTGGGTCTGGGAGCCCACAACACAATAAATACTCATACAAAACCACAGTTACACATCAATTAAAAACACAACTCCAATTCCTCCTCCTCAGTAACTAAACACAACAGCCTCTGAATACCCCATATACTCAAAAACAGATCAATATTGTTGACAAGATAATAATAGGCAAACTCAACCCTTAGTCTCGCTGCCAACATTCCCTCCAGCATTCCCACCACATCCACAGACCCCTGTCCCCGAATGCTGTTCTTTCCGGTCTTCCTTATCGCTAATATTGCTGCAACCTAACACAAAATTAAGCAACACAACTACACCCTTTTGACTGAACCTGTACTTTGGCCCAAATATATACAGTTGGGAAGAGAAAACCTCCCCCAACGCTGAGAACCAATCAGTGATCAGTTCAATCATCCCAACCAACCTGGGACACAGTAAAAACAGATGTGCCAGAGTTTCAGACTCAGCACAGAATGGACACCCCTCCCCAACAGTAGGGTCCAGGTGTACCAGACACAGAATGGACACCCCTCCCCAACAGTAGGGTCCAGGTGTACCAGATGCATGTTGGTGGCTATGGCTCCATGTATTATCCTCCATTGGAGGTCAGCTGTCCTCTTATCAATAGGCAGTTTGTATAATGATCGCCAACAGCCTTTTGGAGAGGCACCTGGACCAAGCACACCCGCCGACCTCGTCGATTTTACCCCTTCCAGGGAAGAGGCATGGGACACCTTTACATATATTCTGTACATGGCCTTCTTTCCCACCTCCTAGAACTCCCCCAGCTCCGGGGTATGGAAGGAAAGCCCCACATCCTCCTCGAATGCCCCCATCGCAGCACTAACAATTAGTGCAGGGAACACGTCATCCAGACCCTCCTTCCACCGATCAGATTGGAAGTGTCTGTCACATACTGCAGATGAAGCACTGGCAAGGAGTCGCAGACCTCATCTACAACCTTCCTCAGTAGGCGAGATGATCGGATCCCTGCTCTTTCTCCCAGGTCCTCCAACAATCTGCTCCTGCTCTGCATCATATGACCCAGCTTGATACACTCCACACCTAACAGGCATGAACGTAGGCTGGCTGAACCCAGAACACGGGACTGGATGGCAGTGTTGTGAAAAAGAGGCTCTTCAAAAAGCCACATCCCTGGTGGCGTGTCGGCCTTACGGGACTTGACAAAGACTCTCCAAGCCTGTATAACAGACTCATAAAATGGAGTCAGGCCAGGCAACTCATCCCCCTCCAGCTTTAAGAGGAAAATGTGCTTGTCTAAGCCCAAACATCATTGTATAGGCTGTTGTCGACCCAGCTAGAACCGTCACTGTACAACAGTCTCTGGGCTGCTTGAAGCCGGAAAGCCTTGATCCTGGAGGAAATGTCCACCAGACCTTGCCCACCCTCATGCAGTGGCAGGTACAGGGCTGCAGCTTCAATCCAGTGTTTTTCAGACCAGAAGAAATTGAGAAGGGTCCTCTGAAGCTCTTGTATCAGACCCTTTGGTGGCTGCAAAATCATTAGTCTGTGCCACAGGGTAGAAGCAGCAAGATTATTAGCTACCAGGACCCTTCCCCTATAAGACAGCTGGGGCAGAACCCATTTCCATCTTGACAGTCTGGCACACACTTTCTCCTTTGGAGCCTAGAAAGCCCCCCAAAGTCTTCATCCCATCTCTGCCCCACTGAAGCCCCCCTGGTAACCGTGGAGCGGACCCCGTCTGAAGCCCCCCTGGTAACCGTGGAGCGGACCCCGTTTGAAGCCCCCCTGGAAACCGTGGAGCGGACACCGTTTGAAGCCCCCCTGGTAACCGTGGAGTGGACCCCGTTTGAAGCCTCCCTGGTAACCATGGAGCGGACCCCATCTGAAGCCCCCTGGTAACCGTGGAGCGGACCCCGTCTGAAGCCCCCGTGGTAACCATGGAGCGGACCCCATCTGAAGCCCCCCTGGTAACCGTGGAGCGGACCCCATCTGAAGCCCCCCTGGTAACAGTGGAGCGGACCCCGTCTGAAGCCCCCCTGGTAGCCGTGGAGCGGACCCCGTCTGAAGCCCTCATGGTAACCATGGAGCGGACCCCATCTGAAGCCCCCTGGTAACCGTGGAGCGGACCCCGTCTGAAGCCCCCTGGTAACCGTGGAGCGGACCCCGTCTGATGCCCCCCTGGTAACCGTGGAGCGGACCCCATCTGAAGCCCCCCTGGTAACCGTGGAGCGGACCCCGTCTGAAGCCCCCTGGTAACCGTGGAGCGGGACCCTATCTGAAGCCCCCTGGTAGCCGTGGAGCGGACCCCATCTGAAGCCCCCTGGTAACCGTGGAGCGGACCCCGCTGAAGCCCCCCTGGTAACCGTGGAGCGGACCCCATCTGAAGCCCCCCTGGTAACCGTGGAGCGGACCCCGTCTGAAGCCCCCTGGTCACCGTGGAGCGGACCCCGTCTGAAGCCCCCTGGTAACCGTGGAGCGGACCCCATCTGAAGCCCCCCTGGTCACCGTGGAGCGGACCCCGTCTGAAGCCCCCCTGGTCACCGTGGAGCGGACCCCGTCTGAAGCCCCCCTGGTAGCCGTGGAGCGGACCCCGTCTGAAGTCCCACTGGTAGCCGTGGAGCGGACCCCGTCTGAAGCCCCCCTGGTAACCTTGGAGCGGACCCCGTCTGAAGCCCCCCTGGTAACCGTGGAGCGGACCCCGTCTGAAGCCCCCCTGGTAACCGTGGAGCGGAACCCATCTGAAGCCCCCCTGGTAACCATGGAGCGGACCCCATCTGAAGCCCCCCTGGTAACCTTGGAGCGGACCCCGTCTGAAGCCCCCCCTGGTAACAGTGGAGCGGACCCCGTCTGAAGCCCCCTGGTAACAGTGGAGCGGACCCCGTCTGAAGCCCCCCTGGTAGCCGTGGAGCGGACCCCGTCTGAAGCCCTCATGGTAACCGTGGAGCGGACCCCATCTGAAGCCCCCCTGCTAACCGTGGAGCGGACCCCGTCTGAAGCCCCCCTGGTAACCGTGGAGCGGACCCCGTCTGAAGCCCCCCTGGTAACCGTGGAGCGGACCCCATCTGAAGCCCCCCTGGTAACCGTGGAGCGGACCCCGTCTGAAGCCCCCCTGGTAACCGTGGAGCGGGACCCTATCTGAAGCCCCCCTGGTAGCCGTGGAGCGGACCCCATCTGAAGCCCCCCTGGTAACCATGGAGCGGACCCCATCTGAAGCCCCCTGGTAGCCGTGGAGCGGACCCCGTCTGAAGCCCCCCTGGTAGCCGTGGAGCGGACCCCGTCTGAAGCCCCCCTGGTAACCGTGGAGCGGACCCCGTCTGAAGCCCCCCTGGTAACCGTGGAGCGGACCCCATCTGAAGCCCCCCTGGTAGCCGTGGAGCGGACCCCGTCTGAAGCCCCCTTGGTAGCCGTGGAGCGGACCCCGTCTGAAGCCCCCCTGGTAACCGTGGAGCGGACCCCGTCTGAAGCCCCCCTGGTAGCCGTGGAGCGGACCCCGTCTGAAGCCCCCCTGGTAACCGTGGAGCGGACCCCGTCTGAAGCCCCCCTGGTAACCGTGGAGCGGACCCCGTCTGAAGCCCCCCTTGTAACCGTGGAGCGGACCCCGTCTGAAGCCCCCCTGGTAGCCGTGGAGTGGACCCCGTCTGAAGCCCCCCTGGTAGCCGTGGAGCGGACCCCGTCTGAAGCCCCCTTGGTAGCCGTGGAGCGGACCCCGTCTGAAGCCCCCTGGTAACCGTGGAGCGGACCCCGTCTGAAGCCCCCCTGGTAGCCGTGGAGCGGACCCCGTCTGAAGCCCCCTGGTAACCGTGGAGCGGACCCCGTCTGAAGCCCCCCTGGTAACCGTGGAGCGGACCCCGTCTGAAGCCCCCCTGGTAACCGTGGAGCGGGACCCTATCTGAAGCCCCCCTGGTAGCCGTGGAGCGGACCCCATCTGAAGCCCCCCTGGTAACCGTGGAGCGGACCCCGTCTGAAGCCCCCCTGGTAACCGTGGAGCGGACCCCGTCTGAAGCCCCCCTTGTAACCGTGGAGCGGACCCCGTCTTAAGCCACCCTGGTAGCCGTGGAGCGGACCCCATCTGAAGCCCCCCTGGTAACCGTGGAGCGGACCCCGTCTGAAGCCCCCCTGGTAGCCGTGGAGCGGACCCCATCTGAAGCCCCCTGGTAACCGTGGAGCGGACCCCGTCTGAAGCCCCCCTGGTAGCCGTGGAGCGGACCCCATCTGAAGCCCCCCTGGTAACCGTGGAGCGGACCCCATCTGAAGCCCCCCTGATAACAGTGGAGTGGACCCCATCTGACGCTGACCTGCAGGAAGAGATACAGGAAGAGACGCTCACGTTGCCAGGATACAGGAAGAGAACCCTCACGTTGCCAGGATACAGGAAGAGAACCCTCACGTTGACAGGATACAGGAAGAGAACCCTCACGTTGACAGGATACAGGAAGAGAACCCTCACGTTGACAGGATACAGGAAGAGAACCCTCACGTTGACAGGATACAGGAAGAGAACCCTCACGTTGACAGGATACAGGAAGAGAACCCTCACGTTGACAGGATACAGGAAGAGAACCCTCACGTTGACAGGATACAGGAAGAGAACCCTCACGTTGACAGGATACAGGAAGAGAACCCTCACGTTGACAGGATACAGGAAGAGAACCCTCACGTTGACAGGATACAGGAAGAGAACCCTCACGTTGACAGGATACAGGAAGAGAACCCTCACGTTGACAGAACCCTCACGTTGACAGGATACAGGAAGAGACCCTCACGTTGACAGGATACAGGAAGAGAACCCTCACGTTGACAGGATACAGGAAGAGAACCCTCACGTTGACAGAACCCTCACGTTGACAGGATACAGGAAGAGAACCCTCACGTTGACAGTATACAGGAAGAGAACCCTCACGTTGACAGGATACAGGAAGAGAACCCTCACGTTGACAGGATACAGGAAGAGAACCCTCACGTTGACAGGATACAGGAAGAGAACCCTCACGTTGACAGGATACAGGAAGTGACCCTCACGTTGACAGGATACAGGAAGAGAACCCTCACGTTGACAGGATACAGGAAGAGAACCCTCACATTGACAGGATACAGGAAGAGAACCCTCACGTTGACAGGATACAGGAAGAGAACCCTCACGTTGACAGAACCCTCACATTGAAAGGATACAGGAAGAGAACCCTCACGTTGACAGTATACAGGAAGAGAACCCTCACGTTGACAGGATACAGGAAGAGACCCTCATGAAAGGATTCACACACCATTTCATACAAATCCTCCCCAATAGACCCCCAAAAGTGCTTATAAAACTCGGATGGTAAACCATCAATGCCAGGTGCTCGGCCTGTTGAGAGCTGCATAACTGCTGTGGACAGCTCTTGCAGTGTAATGTCAGAGTCCAAAGCAACTCTCTGCTCAGGTCGCAATTGAGGAAGTCCATGTAACAACTTTTCAGTACACAGAGAATCACAATCCTCCGCCTTATAGAGGGCAGAGTAGGAATCCACGGCATGTTGGCGCATTTCACTGTCATGTGTGGTCACCTTCCCATCAGGGAGACGAAGGCAGACCATCTGTTTACGTTGCAATGTCGACTGTCCTAGGTTTTTATAAGGGCTAGGAGCATCCATATCCATATCCTTGAGGGAAGCGAAACGAGACCTAATCAAGGCACCCTTCACTCTTTCATGCAGAAACGACCTCAGTTCATGTCTCTTGTCCTGTAAATTCATGACTAGTCCAGGGTCGTTCTGAGTGAGCAGGTTCAATTCAATAGATGTGATGTCCTGTTCAAGGGCCCTGATAGTCTCTTTAACTTCAATACTCGACAGAGCAGTATACTGTTGACAAAATACTCGTATTTGGGCCTTCCCAACCTCCCACCATTGTCTCAAAATTCCATTTTGTAACCCTCCATTTTTCCCAAAACAACAAATACTTTTAACAAAACATGACATCATGTAACAATTTAACATTAAAATACCAGTAAGGTGATGACCTTCGTGGACAGGACAAGTGAATTTCAACAGTAACAATATGATGAAAAACCCACAGGAGTAATGGCACACTTTCCAACCCTACTCCAGTATTGCTCAGATACATACAACCTGTCTAACCTTGCTGCACTGACACGACCTTCACGACCTGCATTCCTTGCTCTCCACACATCAGAAAGCTCAAACTCAGTTAATAGACCAGACAGGCAAGTGGCTGACCGCGGGTGAGGTTCTTCAGCGGTGCGATCAACAGTAAAATCCACGGTACAGTTCCAGTCACCCCCTAAAACCATACACCCCTCCTGGTCACACTGTCTCAAGGTTTCCTTTATTTGATCAAATGCAGCAATACGCTCTGTACCCTCATTAGGGGAATAAACATTACATTTAAAAAAAAAAAAACACAACATCTAACTTGACCAATAAAACCCGACCCTTGACAATCTCTGTTGTAGATACTACAGTCACCCCTAAATTTGAGGAAAACAAGATTGCCACCCCAGCACTGAAATTAGTACCATGACTGAGTACATGCTGCCCCTCCCACCACATACCCCAGTCAACCTCATTTTCCTCATCACTATGTGTCTCCTGTAGGAAAACTACATTAAGTATTTTCTGTTTTATTACTTCTAATACCCAAGCCCTCTTATTCCTGTCCCTTCCCCCATTAGTATTGAGAGAACCTACCCTTAGTACTTCCATATAGAAAAGAGAAAAGAAAAGCAGAAGAAACCACAGAGAAACCAAAGAGAAAAAAGACACCCTATGAAGCATGATCATCATCATTGTTTTAATCTTCTATTATTAACCTGACTATGTTTCCCACCACCTTTTGCTGCTGCAACAGCAGTAACACATTTCCTCTAGCGAAACCGCTTCTTCTCACTCAACTGGTCTAACCCCACCGTCTTCTGTAACATCACAGCTGACCTCACAAACTTATCAACATCAAAATAATCTGCCAATTTGACAGATTTCCCAAACGTCTGATCCAGAAACCCATTTACATCCTCTAGATCGTAAATGAAACCCAGCACTCGTAGTGGGCATCTCCTCCACTACCTGGGAGCATGGCTCCACATGAACCCCCTCCTTTACTCCGTTACTCATAGTGGGCATCTCCTCCACTCCCTGGGAGCCTAGCTCCACATGAACCCCCTCCTGTACTCCATTACTCATAGTGGGCATCTCCTCCACTACCTGGGAGCCTAGCTCCACATGAACCCCCTCCTGTACTCCATTACTCATAGTGGGCATCTCCTCCACTCCCTGGGAGCCTAGCTCCACATGAACCCCCTCCTGTACTCCATTACTCATAGTGGGCATCTCCTCCACTACCTGGGAGCCTAGCTCCACATGAACCCCCTCCTGTACTCCATTACTCATAGTGGGCACCTCCTCCACTACCTGGGAGCCTAGCTCCACATGAATCTGGATGTCATAAGGTGAATTCACCAATTTGTAAGTCGCTCTGGATAAGAGCGTCTGCCAAATGACTTAAATGTTAAATGTAAATGTAAATGAACCCCCTCCTGTACCCCAGCACTCGTACTGGGCACCTCCTCCACTACCTGGGAGCCTAGCTCCACATGAACCCCCTCCTTTACCCCAGCACTCGTACTGGGCACCTCCTCCACTACCTGGGAGCCTAGCTCCACATGAACCCCCTCCTTTACCCCAGCACTCATACTGGGCACCTCCTCCACTACCTGGGAGCCTAGCTCCACATGAACCCCCTCCTTTACCCCAGCACTCGTACTGGGCACCTCCTCCACTACCTGGGAGCCTAGCTCCACATGAACCCCCTCCTTTACCCCAGCACTCGTAGTGGGCACCTCCTCCACTACCTGGGAGCCTAGCTCCACATGAACCCCCTCCTTTACCCCAGCACTCGTACTGGGCATCTCCTCCACTACCTGGGAGCCTAGCTCCACATGAACCCCCTCCTTTACCCCAGCACTCGTACTGGGCACCTCCTCCACTACCTGGGAGCCTAGCTCCACATGAACCCCTCCTTTACCCCAGCACTCGTACTGGGCACCTCCTCCACTATCTGGGAGCCTAGCTCCACATGAACCCCCTCCTTTACCCCAGCACTCGTAGTGACCTGTTTCAAGGCCGGGTGTTTGCAACCCAATGGGACAACCTTAATTGAACTGGCAAACTTCCCAAACCTCAATAACTCGCGCTCCAATAGCTCATTAGGATTGAAAGGTGGTACATTTGAAATCGTTACCCTTGTTGACGGAGAAAAAAGCGGCGTAACTTGAATAAACATTCCTTTAAGAAGTACACCATGCTCAACCATACGATCAACCAGACACTCTTCATTAAGAAGTACACCATGCTCAACCATACGATCAACCAGACACTCTTCTTTAAGAAGTACGCCATGCTCAACCATACGATCAACCAGATACTCTTCTTTAAGAAGTACACCATGCTCAACCATACGATCAACCAGATACTCTTCTTTAAGAAGTACACCATGCTCAACCATACGATCAACCAGATACTCTTCTTTAAGAAGTACGCCATGCTCAACCATACGATCAACCAGACACTCTTCTTTAAGAAGTATGCCATGCTCAACCATACGATCAACCAGATACTCTTCTTTAAGAAGTACGGCATGCTCAACCATACGATCAACCAGATACTCTTCTTTAAGAAGTACGCCATGCTCAACCATACGATCAACCAGACACTCTTCTTTAAGAAGTACAGCATGCTGGACCATACGATCAACCAGACACTCTTCTCTAAGAAGTACACCATGCTCAACCATACGATCAACCAGACACTCTTCTTTAAGAAGTACGCCGTAATCAACCATACGATCAACCAGACACTCTTCTTTAAGAAGTACGGCATGCTCAACCATACGATCAACCAGACACTCTTCTTTAAGAAGTACAGCATGCTGGACCATACGATCAACCAGACACTCTTCTCTAAGAAGTACACCATGCTCAACCATACGATCAACCAGACACTCTTCTTTAAGAAGTACGCCGTAATCAACCATACGATCAACCAGACACTCTTCTTTAAGAAGTACGGCATGCTCAACCATACGATCAACCAGACACTCTTCTCTAAGAAGTACACCATGCTCAACCATACGATCAACCAGACACTCTTCTTTAAGAAGTACGCCGTAATCAACCATAAGATCAACCAGATACTCTTCTATAAGAAGTACACCATGCTCAACCATACGATCAACCAGACACTCTTCTTTAATAAGTACACCATGCTCAACCATACGATCTACAAGACACTCTTCTTTAAGAAGTACACCATGCTCAATCATACGATCAACCAGACACTCTTCTTTAAGAAGTACGCCATGCTCAACCATACGATCAACCAGATACTCTTCTTTAAGAAGTACGCCATGCTCAACCATACGATCAACCAGACACTCTTCTTTAAGAAGTATGCCATGCTCAACCATACGATCAACCCGATACTCTTCTTTAAGAAGTACGGCATGCTCAACCATACGATCAACCAGACACTCTTCTTTAAGAAGTACAGCATGCTGGACCATACGATCAACCAGACACTCTTCTCTAAGAAGTACACCATGCTCAACCATACGATCAACCAGACACTCTTCTTTAAGAAGTACGCCGTAATCAACCATACGATCAACCAGACACTCTTCTTTAAGAAGTACGGCATGCTCAACCATACGATCAACCAGACACTCTTCTTTAAGAAGTACGGCATGCTGGACCATACGATCAACCAGACACTCTTCTCTAAGAAGTACACCATGCTCAACCATACGATCAACCAGACACTCTTCTTTAAGAAGTACGCCGTAATCAACCATACGATCAACCAGACACTCTTCTATAAGAAGTACACCATGCTCAACCATACGATCAACCAGACACTCTTCTTTAAGAAGTACACCATGCTCAACCATACGATCTACAAGACACTCTTCTTTAAGAAGTACACCATGCTCAATCATACGATCAACCAGACACTCTTCTTTAAGAAGTACACCATGCTCAACCATACGATCAACCAGATACTCTTCTTTAAGAAGTACACCATGCTCAACCATACGATCAACCAGATACTCTTCTTTAAGAAGTACACCATGCTCAACCATACGATCAACCAGATACTCTTCTTTAAGAAGTACACCATGCTCAATCATACGATCAACCAGACACTCTTCTTAAAGAAGTACACCATGCTCAACCATACGATCAAGACACTCTTCTTTAAGAAGTACACCATGCTCAACCATACGATCAACCAGACACTCTTCTTTAACCTCTTGAAACTCCCCATCCCGGATCCGGGATTGTGACTAAGCCTCAGGCTCATTAGCATAACGCAACGTTAACGATTTCTGAAAATCGCAAATAAAATTAAATTAATGCGTTTGCTCTCAAGCTTAGCCTTTTCTTAACAACACTGTCATCTCAGATTTTCAAAATATGCTTTTGAACCATAGAAATTGACTAATTTGTGTAAGAGTATGCTAAGCTAGCATAGCATTTTGTGTAGCATGTAGCACGCAACATTTTCACAAAAGCCAGATAACCAAATAAATAAAATCATTTACCTTTGAAGAGCTTCTGATGTTTTCAATGAGGAGACTCCCAGCCACATACCAAATGCGCAGTGTTTCCTGAAAGCGTCTGTGTGTAGGAGAAATCGTTCCGTTTTCTACATTGCGCCTGGCTACCGAAACGAACCGAAAATGCAGTCACCTACAACGTGAAACTTTTTCCGGATTAACTACATAATATCGACCGAAACATGGCAAACGTTGTTTGGAATCAATCCTCAAGGTGTTTTTTCACATATCTCTTCATTGACATGCAGTTCGTGGAAGCTTGCTTCTCTCTCTGTGCCCCATGGAAAAATACTGGCAGGTGACTTTTGCGCACCAATTTCGACGCAGGACACCGGGCGGACACGTGGTAAATGTGGTCTCTTATGGTCAATCTTCCAATGATCTGCCTACAAATACGTCACAATGCTGCAGACACCTTGGGGAAACGACAGAAAGGGCAGACTCATTCCTCTTGCGTTCACAGCCATATAAGGAGATCATGAAAGACAGAGCCTCAAAAATCCTTGTCATTTCCTGGATGCCAAGTCATCTTGGTTTTGCCTGAAGCTCACGTTAAAGGGCACGCACAGAGAAGATATTTGTATTTCTGGACACGTCAGAGTGTTTTCTTTCGAACAGTAGCAATTATATGCATAGTCGAGCATCTTTTTGTGACAAAATATCTTGTTTAAAACGGGAACGTTTTTCTTCCAAAAATGAAATAGCGCCACCATAAGTGTAAGAGGTTAAGAAGTACACCATGCTCAACCATACGATCAAGACACTCTTCTTTAAGAAGTACACCATGCTCAACCATACACTCAACAAGACCGGAAGGGTGGGCTATGTCAGTTGCCATGGAACACAGCGACCTTGAAGCCCCTTGAAGGTCAATGGTAACACACACAGACAGACATACAGACATACACATACACACATACAGACATACACAGACATACACAGACATACACAGACATACACAGACATACACACACACACACACACACACACACACACACACACACACACACAGAGAGAGAGAGAGAGGGAGAGAGAACCTTCACACTCTGTTCCTAATCACTTGCTCCATGCAGCAACATTGGTGTAAAGTTTAGCCAAAGTCATCCAGCCCTCCTGTGTATCTGTGTGTTGATTGATGATGTCTGGAGTAGGGAGGGAGATTACTCCTCTATAGAGTTATCATGCCTGGACTAGTAACTGGCTGATTATACAATGGAGACACAGCGCAACCAGAGAGTAAAGTCAGATAGAGAGAGACAAAGAGAGACAAAGAGAGAACAGGAGAGCGAGAGAGAGAGCGAGAGTAAGAGACAGGGAGAGAGAGAGAGAGCGAGAGTAAGTGACGGAGAGAGAGAGAGAGAGAGAGTAAGAGACAGGGAGAGAGAGAGAGACAAAGAGAGCGAGAGTAAGAGACAGGGAGAGAGAGAGAGAGCGAGAGTAAGAGACAGGGAGAGAGACAGAGAGAGACACAGAGAGACAAAGAGAGCGAGAGTAAGTGACAGGGAGAGAGAGAGAGAGAGAGACAAAGAGAGACAAAGAGAGACAGAGAGAGACAAAGAGAGAGAGAGCGAGAGTAAGAGACAGGAGAGAGAGAGAGAGAGAGAGAGAGCGAGAGTAAGAGACAGGGAGAGAGAGAGAGACACACAGAGAGACAAAGAGAACGAGAGTAAGTGACAGTGAGAGAGAGAGAGAGAGCGAGAGTAAGAGACAGGGAGAGAGAGAGCGAGAGTAAGTGACAGGGAGAGAGAGAGAGCAAGAGTAAGTGACAGGGAGAGAGAGAGAGAGCGAGAGTAAGAGACAGGGAGAGAGAGAGAGAGAGAGTAAGTGACAGGGAGAGAGAGAGAGAGACAAAGAGAACGAGAGTAAGAGACAGGGAGAGAGAGAGAGAGCGAGAGTAAGAGACAGGGAGAGAGAGAGAGAGAGAGAGAGTGAGAGTAAGAGACAGGGAGAGAGAGAGATAGCGAGAGTAAGTGACAGGGAGAGAGAGAGAGAGAGCGAGAGTAAGTGACGGAGAGAGAGAGCGAGAGTAAGAGACAGGGAGAGAGAGAGAGACAAAGAGAGCGAGAGTAAGAGACAGGGAGAGAGAGAGAGACAAAGAGAGCGAGAGTAAGAGACAGGGAGAGAGAGAGAGAGAGAGAGCGAGAGTAAGAGACAGGGAGAGAGAGAGAGAGAGAGAGCGAGATTAAGTGACAGGGAGAGAGAGAGAGAGAGAGAGAGAGAGCGAGAGTAAGAGACAGGGAGAGAGAGAGAGAGAGAGAGAGAGAGAGAGAGAGAGAGAGAGACAAAGAGAACGAGAGTAAGAGACAGGGAGAGAGAGAGAGCGAGAGTAAGTGACAGGGAGAGAGAGAGAGCGAGAGTAAGAGACAGGGAGAGAGAGAGAGAGAGAGAGAGAGATTAAGTGACAGGGAGAGAGAGAGAGAGAGCGAGAGTAAGTGACAGGGAGAGAGAGAGAGAGAGAGAGAGAGAGAGAGAGAGAGAGAGAGAGACAAAGAGAACGAGAGTAAGAGACAGGGAGAGAGAGAGAGCGAGAGTAAGAGACAGGGCGAGAGAGAGAGAGAGCGAGAGTAAGAGACAGGGAGAGAGAGAGAGAGAGACAAAGAGAGCGAGAGTAAGAGACAGGGAGAGAGAGAGAGAGCGAGAGACACAGAGAGACAGAGAGAGCGAGAGTAAGAGACAGGGAGAGAGAGAGAGAGAGAGAGAGAGAGACACAGAGAGGGAGAGAGAGAGAGACAGAGAGAGACAGAGAGAGAGAGAGAGAGAGAGAGAGAGAGAGGAAAGCTGGTATAGAGGATCCATCCACCAAACTACTAGGTGTGAAGCAGGGAAGGGACTCAGGGGGTATGCTAATTTGGTATAGAGCAGACATAACTCACTCCATTAAATTAATCCAAACAGGAACATTTTATATTTGGTTAGAAATTCAAAAGGAAATGATCTTAACAGAGAAAATGTCCTCCTGTGTGCTACTTTAATGAAGACAGCTTCTCCATCCTGGAGTGGGAAATCAATCATTTCCAGGCCCAGGTATATGTACTAGTCTGTGGTGACCTAAATGTCAGAACTAGATAAGAACCTGACACCCTCAGCACACAGGGGGACAAACACCTGCCTGCACGTGACAGCATTCCCTCCCCCATATAACCGAATAGGCACAACTACGACAACATTACCAACAAAAAAAAACTCCTGCAGCTCTGTTGCACTCTGGGTATGTAAATAGTCAATGGTAGGCTTCGAGGGGAATCCTATGGTAGGTACACCTATAGCTCATCTCTTGGCAGTAGTACTGTAGACTACTTTATCAACCCAGAGTCTCTCAGAGCGTTCACAGACACCAGATCATATCAGATCATAGCAAAATCAGTCGACTCTACTTGAACAGAGAAATACTCAATCATGAGGCATCAAAGCCAAAGGAACTGAATAATAGTAAGAAATGCTATAGATGGAAGGAATTTAGTGTGGAAAACTACCAAAAAACATTTAAGCAACAACGAATTCAATCCCTATTAGAAAACTTCCTGGACAAAACGTTCCACTGTAATAGTGAAGGTGTAAACTTGGTTGTAGAAAATCTTAACAGTATATTTGACCTCTCAGCTTCCCTATCAAATCTAAAAATCTCAAATAGAAAACTGAAGAAAATTAACAGCAATGACTAATGGCTTGATGAAGAATGCAAAAATCTAAGAAAGAAATTGAGAAACCTGTCCAACCAAAAACATAGAGACCCAGAAAACCTGATTCTACGCCTTCACTATGGTGAATCACTAAAACAATACAGAAATAGACTACGGATAAACTACGGATAAAGAAGGAACAGCATGTCAGAAATCAGCTCATTGTTATTGGAGAATCCATAGACTCTAACCACTTCTGGGAAAACTGGAAAACACTAAACAAACAAGAACACAAAGAATTGTCTATCCAAAATGGAGATGTATGGATAAACCACTTCTCCAATCTTTTTTGCTCTATAACAAAGGATAAAGAGCAAAAACATATACATGATCAAATACAAATCTTAGAATCAACTATTAAAGACGACCAGAACCCACTGGATTCTCCAATTACCTGGAATGAACTACAGGACAAAATAAAAACCCTACAACCCAAAAAGGCCTGTGGTGTTGATGGTATCCTCAATGAAATGATCAAATATACAGACAACAAATTCCAATGGGCTATACTAAAACTCTTTAACATCATCCTTCGCTCTGGCATCTTCCCCAATATTTGGAACCAAGGATTGATCACCCCAATCCACAAAAGTGGAGACAAATTTGACCACAATATCTACCGTGGGATATGCGTCAACAGTAACCTTGGGAAAATCCTCTGCATTATCATTAACAGTAGACTCATACATTTCCTCAGTGAAATGTACAGTGAAATGTACAAATCAAATGTCAAATTGACTTTTTACCAAATTATCGTTCGACAGACCACGTATTCACCCTGCACAGCCTAATTGAGAGACAAACAAAACAAAGGCAAAGTCTTCTCATGCTTCGTTGATTTCAAAAAAGCCTTCGACTCAATTTGGCATGAGGATCTGCTATACAAATTGTTGGAAAGTGGTGTTGAGGGAAAAACATACAACATTAAATAATCCATGTACACAAACAACAAGTGTGGTTAAAATAGGCAAAAAAACACACACATGTCTTCCCATAGGGCCGTGGAGTGAGACCGGGATGCAGCTTAAGCCCAACCCTCTTCAACATATATATCAATAAATTGGCGATGGCACTAGAACAGTCTGCAGCAACCGGCCTCATCCTACTAGAATCTGAAGTCAAACATCTACTGTTTGTTGATGATCTGGTGCTTCGGTCACCAACCAAGGAGGACCTAGAGCAGCACTTAGATTTGCTGAACAGATCTGGGCCCTGACGGTAAATCTCAGTAAGACAAAAACAATGGTGTTCCAAAAAAGGTCCAGTCACCAGGACCACAAATACAAATTCCATCTAGACACTGTTGCCCTAGAGCACACAAAAAAACTATAAATACCTTGGCCTAAACATCAGCACCACAGGTAACATCCAAAAAGCTTTGAACAATCTGAGAGACAAGGCAAGAAGGGCATTCAATGCCATCAAAAGGAACATAAAATTTGACATTCCAATTAGGTTCTGGCTAAAAATACTTCAATCTGTTATAGAACCCAGTTATAGAGCCCTTCGTGGTTGTGAGGTCTGTGGTCCGCTTCACCAACCAAGAATTCACAAAATGGAACAAACACCAAATTGAGACTCTGCATGCAGAATTCTGCAAAAATATCCTCAATGTACAACGTAAAACACCAAATAATGGATGCAGAGCAGAATTAGGCTGATAGCCACTAATTATCAAAATCCAGAAAATAGCTGTTAAATTCTACAACCACCTAAAGGGAAATGATTCCCAAACCTTCCATAACAAAGCCATCACATACAGAGAGATGAACATGTAGAATAGTCCCTCAAGCAATCTGATCCTGGGGCTCTGTTCACAAACACAAACAGACCCCACATAGAAGGACAGAGCAGGACAGACCCCACAGAGCAGGACAGTAACACAACTAGACCCAACCGAATCATGTGAAAACAAAAAGATAATTACTTGAGACATTGGAAAGAATTAACAAAACAACTGAGCAAACCAGAATGCTAGTTGGCCCTAAATAGAGAGTACACAGTGGCAGAATACCTGACCAGTGTGACTGACCTAAACTTAAGGAAAGTTTTTGACTTTGTATAGACTCAGTGAGCATAGCCTTGCTATTGAGAAAGGTCGTGGAAGGCAGACCTGGCTCTCAATAGAAGACAGGCTATGTCCACACACTGCCCACAAAATTAGATAGAAACTGAGCTGCATTTCCTAACCTCCTGCCCAATGTATGACCATATTAGAGACACATATATCCCTCAGATTACAGAGATCCACAAAGAATTTGAAAACAAACCCGATTTTGATAATCTCACATATCAACTGCATGAAATCCCACAGTGTGCCATCACAGCAGCAAGATTTGTGACCTGTTGCCATAAGAAAAGTGAAGAACAAACACCATTGTAAATACAACTCATATTTATGCTTATTTATTTTCCCTTTTGTACCTAAACAATTTGTACATCGTTGCAACACTGTATATATACGTAATATGATATTTGTAATGTCTTTATTCTTTTGGAACTTCTGTATGTGTAATGTTTACTGTTCATTTTTATTGTTTATTTCACTTTTGTATATTATCTACTTCACTTGCTTTGGCAATGTTAACACATGTTTCCCATGCTAATAACGCCCCTTGAAATGAATAGAGAGAGAGAGAGAGAGAGAGAGAGAGAGAGAGAGAGAGGAGAGAGGTGTGGTGAGAGCTGAGATGTGGCACCTCTCCAGTCTGTGACCATCTGCCTTGTGCTGGTCAGGTGAGAAGAGTGTGTGTGTGTGTGTGTGTGTGTGTGTGTGTGTGTGTGTGTGTGTGTGTGTGTGTGTGTGTGTGTGTGTGTGTGTGTGTGTGTGTGTGTGTGTGTGTGTGTGTGTGCGTGCGTGCGTAGGCTACTGCCATACTGCTGATCTTGTTGCTGGCCACTCTCTTTTTGTCATGTGTAGATAACTGCTGGAACTACACAATACTTATTTCGCTAAAAGAAAAGAAAATATGGGTGAAGTAGGCAATAATCTCCTTTCTTTTTCACCATGAGATCTGCCTAATTCTCACTTGAATCATCGTTGTTGTGTTTAACAGGCTAAATTACACATTCTGAACCATATGCTGCTAAATGTACCTGTTCTTGCAATTTAAAGTATGTGACATGTCAGATGTACATATAACCACCCCTCCCTTAATTGGAGTCTACTTATGAAATATATGTTCCTTCATTATTGTTCTCCCCTAACCCTAACACCCCTCCCCTAATTGGAGTAAACTGATGAACAACAATACTTAGTCTTCCACTTCCAGATTGTACATACTATATACAATTCATGGACAGTATATTTTACACTATTTATCTTTTGTTTGTTTTTAGTCCCATCCTTCAGCTACCCTCAACCCCTCTCATTTATCTCTGAAGACCAATTGGATTTCTAGCTGCCATATATTTTTCCACTGTGCTGCTTCAAAAAGTTTTGAATCTTTCTATTCTCATAGTTTCTACAGATTGTAAATTAAAGATAAACACCTTTGCTAAGAGTATTATTATATTATTGGTTGATTGACTACGACTTGTGAAATTATCCAGCAGTGCTATTTGCAATTAGTTCCAAGTAAATGTTTCATTTTTTCAGTCATTCCTGAACCTGCGACCAAAAACAAGCGACATATGGGCAGTACCAAATGAACTGATCTAATGATTCTGTCTCTTCACAGCCAAATCTGTAACCTACACCCTGTTTCACACCTGGTAGTTTGGTGGATGGGACTACCAGCTCTCTGTAACCTAGACCCTGTTTCACACCTGGTAGTTTGGTGGATGGGACTACCAGCTCTCTGTAACCTAGACCCTGTTTCACACCTGGTAGTTTGGTGGATGGGACTACCAGCTCTCTGTAACCTAGACCCTGTTTCACACCTGGTAGTTTGGTGGATGGGACTACCAGCTCTCTGTAACCTAGACCCTGTTTCACACCTGGTAGTTTGGTGGATGGGACTACCAGCTCTCTGTAACCTAGACCCTGTTTCACACCTGGTAGTTTGGTGGATGGGACTACCAGCTCTCTGTAACCTAGACCCTGTTTCTTGAAGGATGACAATGTCTGTATTTCTAATTTCTTTGATGAAGTCTGGGTCTGGGTTTCTGCTTTTTAGGCCAAAGGCAGATGACCTCAGACCTTGTATGTTCCAGGATGAGACAGTAAAATGTTTGTCTTCCATAGTGTCTGGTGTTGTTTTCATGTGGTTTAGGGTCGGACCATCACAGAAGGTGTAAGCAGAGCATGTTGAGCATCTGATATATACCTCTTAGGTCACAGGATGGGGCTTGGGGGGTGTGTTCTAGTGGGGGATGGGCCTGTTGCTATGCTCACGGCCTGGGCATATGTATTCATATTTAGGTCCTTTCTGCAGGGGCACGGGGCTTGGTGGGGGGGCATAGGTCTGACCTGAGGGGCCTGGCCAGCGTTTGTTTGCCCTGTTGCTCCTGTGTAAGGTGCTGGGGCTGCGGTTGAGGGTGATATCCTTCAGTGTCCTTGCAAAAGTTTGGACTGCAGACTTGTAAAGGTGGACCTGGTGGTGAAATCTGTTCAAGCCCAGGGTAGAGTGGTGGGCCAGGTAGACGTTAGATGTTGGTGCACAGTCCTACGTCGCTCACAACCTTCTCTCTCTTCTCTTTATAATATTCCCTTTCTCTCTCTTTTTCTGCTCTACCATACCTCCTCTTGTTGCCTCCATCATATTACCCACTTCAAACCCATTACTCACTGCCCTCCTCTCCCTCTCCTCTCCCCACCCCTCCCCCTTTCTAACCCTCAGAACAAAGGCAATAGAAATTAGATGCTTCTCTAGACTACTGAAAAAAGCTGGGGCTCAACACCTACTGGTTGAAAATACAGAACAATCAGATGTTGGCCTAATTGTAAATAAGAATGTGTTCTTAACTGACAAAAAAACTCTAAACTATCAGACCAGCCACACAACCCACCCTGAGACTCAGACCAGCTACACAACCCACCCAGAGACTCAGACCAGCTACACAACCCACCTTGAGACTCAGACCAGCTACACGACCCACCCAGAGACTCAGACCAGCCACACAACCCACCCAGAGACTCAGACCAGCCACACAACCCACCCAGAGACACAGACCAGCCACACAACCCACCCAGAGACTATCAGAGCAGCTACACAACCCACCCTGAGACTCAGACCAGCTACACAACCCACCCAGAGACTCAGACCAGCTACACAACCCACCCAGAGACTATCAGAGCAGCTACACAACCCACCCAGAGACTATCAGAGCAGCTACACAACCCACCCAGAGACTATCAGAGCAGCTACACAACCCACCCAGAGACTATCAGAGCAGCTACACGACCCACCCAGAGACTATCAAGACTGTCCAGTAGAATATCTAACCTCACTTCATCAATTAATCAATTGATAAAATGTATTTTATACAACTATTTTGTACATCAACAGTTGTCACAAAGTGCTTTACAGACTATCAGATACACAGTTTAAAACCCTAAAGAGCAAGCGACTACTCAAAAGTAGTGCATTAAATAGGGAATAGGGTGCCATTTGGGATGCAGCCCAAGTCACAGAGTCTCTTTAAGCTGCACCCTGTCTCTCAGTGCAGAATGAGATGTTTAATTACTGTATGTCCCGGGGTATATTACTACATATTAATGAGCATCATTAAACCAGTGGTAACTAAGCCTCCTACTGATTAACCACAGCTGATAAGACCTCTACAAGGCCTGCCTGACACTGGGATTGTGTGTGTGTGTGTGTGTGTGTGTGTGTGTGTGTGTGTGTGTGTGTGTGTGTGTGTGTGTGTGTGTGTGTGTGTGTGTGTGTGTGTGTGTGTGTGTGTGTGTGTGTGTGAGTGTGAGTGTGTGTGTGAACACCCACATGCTCTGACGCACGACGGCCCACACACACACACACACACACACACACACACACACACACACACACACACACACACACACACACACACACACACACACACACACACACACAATC
>NC_088243.1:79416241-79443741 GCF_036934945.1 Oncorhynchus masou masou
AAGAAGAGAGGTAAAACTGAAGAAGAGAGTGAAAACTGAAGAAGAGAGGTAAAACCGAAGAAGAGAGTGAAAACTGAAGAAGAGAGTGAAGACTGAAGAAGGAAAGTGGTAATACTGAATCTGTACCTCACTATAACCTCGCTGCTCAAGAATAGAAACAAATCCTATTCATCTTCTGACTTCATCTACTATCGTTACCAAATATTGTGAGACACTTCTGATGACGAATCATGACGTCTGACAAGTATAGACTTGCAGGGATGAGGGAGGAAGGGATGAGTTTTAAATGGACCATCCTTGCCCGGAAATCCGTCACTGGTTCATCCCGCTGATTGTGTTCAGCCACCGGTAGCTTGTGGCTTTATATGCGCCACAATCAGTTATGATTGCATGTCTACTTGCATTAAATACAGTTGAAGTCGGAAGTTTAGATACACTTAGGTTGGAGTCATTAAAACTAGTTTTTCAACCACTCCACACATTTCTTGTTAACAAACTATAGTTTTGGCAGGTCGGTTAGGAAAAATACTTTGTACATGAAACAAGTCATTTTTCCAACAATTGTTTACAGAGAGCTGATTTCACTTATAATTCACTGTATGACAATTCCAGTGGGTCAGAAGTTTACATACACTAAGATGACTGTGCCTTTAAACAGCTTGGTAAATTACAGAAAAATATGTCATGGCTTTAGAAACTTCTGACAGGCGAATTGCATTAATTTGAGTCAATTGGAGATGCACCTGTGGATGTATTTCAAGGCCTACCTTCAAACTCAGTGCCTCTTTGGTTGACATCATGGTAAAATCAAAAGAAATCAGCCAAGACCTCAGAAAAAAAATTGTAGACCTCCACGAGTCTGGTTCATCCCTGGGAGCAATTTCCAAACACCTGACGGTACCACGTTCATCTGTACAAACACAAGTGCCCAAGTATAGTACATAGCCGTCATACCGCTCAGGAAGGAGACGCGTTCTGTCTCCCAGAAATGAACGTACTATGGTGCGAAAAGTGCAAATCAATCCCAGACCAACAGCAATGGACCTTGTGAAGATGCTAGAGGAAACAGGTACAAAAGTATCTATATTTGTCAGGACCCGGTTACGAACCTGGGTCTCCGGAGTGAGAAACAGTCACTTAACCAACTGAGCCACGAATAGTCAGCAGAACCCAGAAGATGAGGCAGACACAGCAGTACTTAAGACGGTGTATTTAATAAAGTAAAAAGGAGAAGTCCTTCAATACAAAAAATGGCAAATCCAAAAGGTGGTAGGAATAGCACAAAAAAGCCTCAAGAGATACTCGAAAACAAAAACAGAATTCCACAAGAGCATCCACCGGAATCGACAAGAATACACAGAACACTAGGGCTGGGTGCTAACATACAAACACAGAGCACAGAACTGAGGGAAACTAAGGGTTTAAATACAATCAGGAGAAACGAGGCACAGGTGCAAATAATAATGGGGAACAAGGGAAAAAACATGAGGTCAAAAAGCACAATGGGGGCATCTAGTGACCAAAACCCGGAACAACCCTGGCCAAATCCTGACAATATTGTTACGGCTTTCTAGATGGGAAGGAGAGTCGGACCAAAATGCGGCGTGTAGATTGCGATCCATGTTTAATAAACAAACATAAAACACGAATCAATTACAAACACTACAAAACAAAGAACGTAACGAAAACCGAAACAGCCTATACTGGTGTAAATGAACACAGAACAAGGACATCAGGACACTAAGGACAATCACCCACAAAACACTCAAAGAATATGGCTGCCTAAATATGGTTCCCAATCAGAGACAACGATAAACACCTGCCTCTGATTGAGAACCACTTCAGACAGCCATAGACTTAACTAGAACGCCCCACTAAGCTACAATCCCAATACAAACACACCACATACAAAAACCCATGCCACACCCTGGCCTGACCAAATAAATGAAGACAAACACAAAATACTTCGACCAGGGCGTGACAGAACCCCCCCCCAATGTGCGGACTCCCGTACGCACACCAAAAACCATAAGGGAGGGTCCGGGTGGGCGTCTGTCCATGGTGGCGGGCCGGGGCGGGACGTGGACCCCACTCTATCAAAGTCTTAGTCCCTCCTCCTCGCGTCCTTGGATAGTCCACCCTCGCCGCCGACCATGGCCTAGTAGTCCTCACCCAGAACCCCACTGGACTGAGGGGCAGCTCGGGACTGAGGGACACCTCAAGACTGAGGGACAGCTCGGGACTGAGGCAGCTCGGGACTGAGGGGTAGCTCGGGACTGAGGGGTAGCTCGGCACTGAGAGGAATCTCGGCACTGAGAAGAAGCTCAGTACTGAGAGGAAGCTCAGCACTGAGAAGAAGCTCAGCACTGAGAGGAAGCTCAGGCAGGTAGTTGGATCTGGCAGATCCTGGCTGGCTGGCGGTTCTGGCAGATCCTGGCTAACTGGCGGATCTGGAAGAGTCTGGCTGATGGGCAGATCTGGAAGAGTCTGGCTGACTGGTGGATCCTGGCTGACTGGCGGATCCTGGAAGACTGACGTATCTGGAATAGTCTGGCTGACTGGTGGATCTGGAAGAGTCTGGCTGACTGGCGGATCTGGAAGAGTCTGGCTGACTGGTGGATCCTGACTGACTGGCGGATCTGGAAGAGTCTGGCTGACTGGCGGATCTGGAAGAGTCTGGCTGACTGGCAGATCTGTAAGAGTCTGGCTGACTGGCAGATCTGGAAGAGTCTGGCTGACTGGCGGATCCTGGCAGATTGACGTATCTGGAAGAGTCTGGCTGACTGGCGGATCTGGAAGAGTCTGGCTGACTGGCAGATCTGGAAGAGTCTGGCTGACTGGCGGATCCTGGCAGACTGACGGATCTGGCTGCTCAATGCTGACTGACGGCTCTGGCTGCTCCATGCTGACTGGCAGCTCTGGTGGCTTCTTGCAGATTGGCAGCTCTGGCAGCTTCTTGCAGACTGGCAGCTATGGCAGCTCCATGCAGACTGGCAGCTCTGGCTGCGCTGAACAGGCAGGAGACTCCGGCAGCGCAGTAGAGGCGGAAGGCTCTGGCAGCGCTGGACAGGCGGGAGACTCCGGCAGCTCTGTAGAGGAGGAAAGCTCTGGCAGCGCTGGACAGGCGGGAGACTCCGGCAGCGCAGGATAGGAGAAAGGCTCTGGCAGCGCTGGACAGGCAGGAGACTCCGGCAGCGCAGGAGAGGAGGAAGGCTCTGACAGCGCTGGACAGGCGGAGACTCCGGCAGCGCAGGAGAGGAGGAAGGCTCCTGAAGCGCTGGAGAGGCGAGAGTCTCCGGCAGCGCAGGAGAGGAGGAAGGCTCTGGCAGCGCTGGAGAGGCGAGAGTCTCCGGCAGCGCAGGAGAGGAGAAAGGCTCTGGCAGCGCTGAACAGGCGGGAGACTCCGGCAGCGCAGGAGAGGAGGAAGGCTCTGGCAGCGCTGGAGAGGCGCGGCCACTGTAGACCTGATGCGTGGTGCTGGCACTGGTGGTATTGGGCCGAGGACACGCACAGGAAGCCTCGTGCGGGGAGCTGCCACTGGAGGACTGGTGGGTGGAGGTGGCACAGGATGGGCTAGACCGTGAAGGCGTACTGGAGATCTTGAGAGCAGGGCTGGCACAGGACGTGCAAGGCTTGGGAGGTGCACAGGAGGCCTGGTGCGTGAGGCTGGCACAATCTTCACCAGGAGACTAACACGCACCTCAGGACGAGTATGAAGCGCTGACCCAGGTGCCATCAAATCCCCGACACGCTCCTTCGGGCAAATTCCATGCTTAAAGCACCAACACAGCAACTCCCTCATTTCTCTCTCCTCCAATTTCCCCATTAACACCTTCACAGTCTCTGCTTCGCTCACCTCCAACACCGGCTCTGGTTCTGGTCTCCTCCTTGGCTCCTCACGATAAACAGGGGGAGTTGGCTCAGGTCTGACTCCTGACTCTGCCACACTCTCCCTGGGCCCCCCCAAGAAATTTTTGGGGCTGACTCTCGGGCTTCCATCCGTGTCGCCGTGCTGCCTCTTCATACCGGCGCCTCTCCACTTTCACCGCCTCCAGTTCTTCCTTGGGGCGGCAATATTCTCCAGGCTGTTCCCAGGGTCCTTCTCCGTCAATGATCTCCTCCCAAGTCCATTTCTCCAAGTAATGCAGCCTCTCCCACTGCTGCTGCTGCTGCTTCTGTTGCTTCTCCTGCTTTTGCTGCTGCTGCTGCTGCTGCCTCTGTTGATTCTCTTGATTCCAGTGCCTCTCCACTTTCTCCGCCTCCAGTTCTTCCTTGGAGCGGCGATATTCTCCAGGCTTTGCCCAGGGTCCTTCTCCGTTTAGGATTTCCTCCCAAGTCCAGAAATCCTTATTTCGTATCTCCTGCTGCCGCTGTTGCTTCTCCTGCTGATCCTGCCAATTGATACGCCGCTTGGTCCTGCTGTGGTGGGTGATTCTGTTACGGCTTTCTAGGTGGGAAGGAAAGTCGGACCAAAATGCTGCGTGTAGATTGCGATCCATGTTTAATAAACAAACGTAAAACACGAATCAATTACAAACACTACAAAACAAAGAATGTAACGAAAACCGAAACAGCCTATACTGGTGTAAATAAACACAGAACAAGGACATTAGGACAATAAGGACAATCATCCACGAAACACTCAAAGTATATGGCTGCCTAAATATGGTTCCCAATCAGAGACAACGATAAACACCTGCCTCTGATTGAGAACCGCTTCAGACAGCCATAGACTTAACTAGAACACCCCACTAAGCTACAATCCCAATACAAACACACCACATACAAAAACCCATGCCACACCCTGGCCTGACCAAATGAATGAAGACAAACACAAAATACTTTGACCAGGGCGTGACATATATCCACAGTAAAACAAGTCCTATATCAACATAACCTGAAAGACCGCTCAGCAAGGAAGATGCCACTGCTCCAAAACCGCCAGAAAAAAGCCAGACTACGATTTGCAACTGCACACAGGGACAAAGATTGTGCTTTTTGGAGAAATGTCCTTTGTTCTGATAAAACAAAAATAAACTGTTTGGCCATAATGACCATTGTTATATTTGGAGGAAAAAGGGGGACGCTTGCTAGCCAAAAAACACAATCCCACCCGTGAAGCAAGGGGGTGGCAGCATCATGTTGTGGGGGAGCTTTGCTGCAGGAGGGACTGGTGCACTTCACAAAATAGATGGCATCATGAGGCAGGAAAATGATGTGAATATATTGAAGCAACATCTCAAGACATCAGTCAGGATGTTAAAGCTTGGTCACAAATGGGTCTTCCAAATGAACAATGACCCCAACCATACTTCCAAAGTTGTGGCAAAATGGCTTAAGGACAACAAAGTCAAGGTATTGGAGTGGCCATCACAAAGCTCTGACCTCAATCCTATAGACAGTTTGTGGGCAGAACTGAAAAAGTGTGTGCGAGCAAGGAGGCCTACAAACCTGACTCGGTTACACCAGCTCTGTCAGGAAGAATGAGCCAAAATTCACCCAACTTATTGTGGGAAACTTGTGGAAGGCTACCCGAAACAGTTTGACCCAAGTTAAACAATTTAAAGGCAATGCTACGAAATACTAATTGAGTTTATGTCAACTTCTGACCCACTGGGAATGTGATGAAAGAAATAAAATCTGAAATAAATCATTCTCTCTACTATTATTCTGACATTTCACAGTCTTAAAAGTGGTAATCCTAACAAATCTAAGACAGGGAATTTTTACGAGGATTAAATGTCAGGAATTGTGAAAAACTGAGTTTAAATGTATTTGGCTAAGGTGTATGTAAACTTCCAACTTCAACTGTATATAATTATTAATTTACGTCTACTGTATGATAGCTAGCAAATGAATTAGCTTAATAACGTTAGCCTGCCTAGCTGGAACTTCTGAAGAAGGAAAATGTTTTATTTCTACAATTTCCAATAGCTAATAAAAAAAACATCATTACCTTTACGATACGTGTTTGTGCCTTCATGTGCATTAGTAGCACAATTTATAACTGATTTACATGTGTTTTTACTTGCACTTGTATGTTGACTCTATATATTGACGTTGAGGTTTTAATTTATGGCTGACTTTTCTTAGTGAATTTACAATTGTTGCAAATTGAATGATGGGGAGTTTCAGGCCCCAAAGTGAACATAACTGTACACTCGCAAACTCGACTAAAAGTGGAAGAGGTTCATCTACACTAAAGCTACCATTAATAAGAATATAGTTGACTTCACTAAAGTTAATCTGAAAAAGTAATTCACTACACCCAAACTGAACGGTTATCAGAAGGGGAGGTAAGGAACGTGACTGTTGGCCCTGCATTACAGACCAAAATTGTCTAAAGAAAATTGTGGTAAATAAAAAGTACAACAGTTTCATTTAAGGACCAAAATATTGACAGCTGCACCATAAAGGATGATAAATAGTTGGGAAATTTTCAATGTACTGATTCCATGGTACCTGGTTTATGAACTGATACACAAAACAACGCTAGATTCAAAACTTTGAGTTTTTCCATTTAAATTATTATTCAAAATTCTGGCAACCAATAAACTGTTATATTCAGGATATGGGGGAAACAACCATTCAGCTCTGAAGATTGACCTGCCAAGAGGTTTTGGCATTACCAGAGAGTGATGCCACTAGGGACCCCCAGGTGGCACAGTGGTCTAAGGCACCACATCTCAGTGCTAGGGCCATCACTACAGAGCCTGGTTCGATTCCATGCTGTATCACAACCGGCCATGATTGGGAGTCCCATAGGGTGGTGCACAATTGGCCCAGCGTCATCTGGATTTGGCTGGGGTAGGCAGTCAATAATAAAGTCATAATCAATCTATCAATAATATAATAATACTCTTAGCAAAGGTGTTTATCTTTAATTTACAGTCTGTAGAAACTAATAGAATAGAAAGATTCAGAACTTTTTGAAGCAGCACAGTGGAAAGATATATGGCAGCTAGAAATCCAATTGGTCTTCAGAGATAAATGAGAGGGGTTGAGGGTAGCTGAAGGATGGGACTAAAAACAAACAAAAGATAAATAGTGTAAAATATACTGTCCATGAATTGTATATAGTATGTACAATCTGGAAGTGGAAGACTAAGTATTGTTGTTCATCAGTTTACTCCAATTAGGGGAGGGGTGTTAGGGTTAGGGGAGAACAATAATGAAGGAACATATATTTAAAATAACAATAAAATAAAAATAAATAAATATATATATATATATATGGGGGATTGGAAATGATGCAGACAATTACATTGATAGAAGCCACAATCTATCTGCAACAGAAGGGCATTCTATGCCATCAAAAAGAGCATACAATTCAACATTCCAATTGGGATCTGGCTAAAAAAATACCTCAATCGGTAATAGAACCCATTACTCATTATTGTTGTGAGGTCTGTGGTCCGCTCACCAACCAAGAATTCACAAAATGGAGCAAACACCAAATTGAGTGTCTGCATCCGTGTACAACGTAAAACACCAAATAATGGAGGCAGAGCATAATTAAGACAATAACCACTAATGATCAAATTCCAGAAAAGAGCCGTTAAATTCTACAACCACCGAAAAAAGGAAGCGATTCCCAAACCTTGCATAACAAAGCCATCACCTACAGAGAGATGAACCTTGAGAAGAGTCCCCGAAGCAAGCTGGTCCTGGGGCTCTGTTCACAAACACAAACAGACCACACAGAGCCCCAGGACACATTGGAAAGAATTAACCAAAAAACAAAGCAAACTAGAATGCTATTTGGCCCTTACCAGAGAGTACAATGTGGCAAAATACCTGACCACTGTGACTGACTGAAAATTAAGAAAATCCTTGACTATGTACAGACTCAGTGAGCATAGCCTTGCTATTGAGAAGGCCGCCGTAGGCAGACCTGGCTCTCAAGAGAAGACAGGCTATGTGCACACTGTCCACAAAGTGATATGGAAACTGAGCTGCACTTCCTAACCTCCTGCCAAATGTATGACCATATTAGAGACACATATTTCCCTCAGATTACACAGACCCTAAAATAATTCTAAAACATGTCCAATTTTGATAAACTCCCATATCTATTAGGTGAAATACCACAGTGTGCCATCACAGCAACAAGATTTGTGAGAAGAAACACCATTGTAAATATATTTATGTTTATTTATTTTCCCTTTTGTAAGTCTACTATTTGAACATTGTTACAACACTGTACATAGACATAATATGACATTTAACATGTCTCTATTCCTTTGAAACTTTTGTGAGTGTAATGTTTACTGTTCATTTTTGATTGTTTCTTTTACTTTTGTTAATTATCTATCCCACAAATATGTTTCCCATGCCAATAACAGACGTCAAATAGAGAAACTTGTTTACAGTACAGTTCATAATCAGTCCTGCCCTTTACAGCAGCTCTATCAGCTGATCTCAGTTCAATGTTTTTTTTAGGAGGAGACGGGCTGAATCAGTCATTTCTAGTATGGCTCCTCTGAACATATGCTTAGTTTATTCACTATAGAAAATCAAATCAGCCACAGCATGTTGGACTTTACCCCGAGCATCAAATCGAACTTAGTATAGATCGTATCTATACGTATCTTACTGGTTTAACCTTTCCTCTCTTTTATTCTCCTCTCCTCTATTTTCCTCTCCTCTATTTTCCTCTCCTCTATTTTCCTCTCCTCTATTTTCCTCTCCTCTATTTTCCTCTCCTCTATTTTCCTCTCATTCGACATTGTGTTGTTCTTCGGTAGTTTCTCGTTCTTTAATCTCTCTTGGGTTTCATCTCCCGTTAAGAGAGATTGTAATAGATTGGTTAGCAACAAAACGCACAACTATGAGCCAAAACAGGTTGGCTTAGATTGTTGGCTTAGATTGTTGGCAACATGTAAGCTATATTTAGTTTCCAAATGTTTATTGAAAACATAAATACATTTGCATATATAATACATCGTTACAGTTGTTGGTTAGCTAGCTAGTGAATTTTAGCCATAATTATTAGAATAGTTATGACATCAGTCAAAACACCTCAAAACAACACATGGTATCAATAAGAAGATACAACGAGCTGAAAACAGCCACCTACGACTTCCCACGAGGCAGCCTCTTGTCATGGTTGCCGGCTATCCAGTGCTTTTCAACAGGATCCGGCACCTCTACATTTTGGACTGTTTTGTTCTGAATCCATTTGCCAGGATCAGGTACCTCTGGTGGCATGAAACATATTTTTTACCTGTTTGCAATGTAACAATTCTAATAAAAATTAATCATAGTTCATTCAAAAATGACGCCTCTGTAATTCTCCTGGCTGCCCCGTAAAAAACGTATTGTGAAAACCGTGCTTGATATTAGAAGAATTGATGTGTGTTGCGCTGGCCGGGGTTTCTGGTTTGCGCAACATTGTAGTCTATATAGACCAACGGGTGGACATTGCTGTGGTAGGGAGGAGTGTGCCTGTATCTCTCACAGAACTGGAATGGGATTCCTTTTCTATTATCTCTCTTCCTCTCCCTGCTCTGATATACATGGGCCTGCAACTCTCATCTCTCCAGCATTGCACATAATCATGTATTTCCTTATTGAATCATAGCTGCGGGAAGGGTGCTTGGGGTGCTGCTGTAGCACCTCTGTTGAATGTAAATACATTTACCAAAGATATAGAATCACTGCTGTCTGTTCAGAAAGAAATAATTATGAAAACTAGACCAGTAATTTAGCCCCAGATGATCAGTTGTTGGTTTCTTTGTTTTGTCTATAGTTGTGGATTCTGTATAGCCCAATCACAAGGCATGCCTACAGTCGGGAACGCTCAGCAAATATGTCAGTAGACAGTATACAGCCAAAACCGGATTTTCGTGATATTTCAAATACAATCGCTGGAACACACAGATCCATCTGAAACGAGAAGACTGATCTGTCTGTGGGATACCAAGTTATCAACTTTCAAATAGACCTATTGAGCGAACAGAATTGTTGTACAAAGTAAAACGAGAGAGATGGTACTTCTTGGTACTGGCGCATCGGCCATCTCCGGTGAGTCTGTGAAACTGGAAAGCTTTTTCAGTACTACCATTCCCTCCTCATATTGGACAGGTGTGTCTCCACACACCCGGACTAAGGTCATTTTTATTGATCTCAGATTGTCAGTTTGTCAGTGTCAACGTAGCCTGTCATTTCCATCATTTGCGAGGTATTAAAAAAGATTCTGCTATAGTCTAGTCATCTAAAATTATGTAGAATTGCATGAAATGCGTTTATTAAGGCCATTGTTTTCCCAGGACCCTAGGCTTTAATAAAGATTTCCCATGTGTGCAACTTCTGCCCTCTCTCTACTCTACTGCTCTTTGCCAGTATGCACAAGTGATGATATGCATGCAATGCTTTATTATAAAAGTATATATGTATATATATATATATTTTAATGCGTTCTGGAAAGCTACCTCAGAGCCCCCCAGGTCACCCCCCCTCTCCGGCTCACTTTTTGTTCCGGTGTTGTGCCGAAAATCTCCCCCTGCCAGAACCCCCACTTCACGTTCTTCATTGCTGGACTTGCTTGCTATTTGAAAATGTTGATCTTCACTCCGTTGTCTGTTTAGCCCTCATTTCACTGATCTTAGTAGCAGAAAACATTTTGGGGTTTGGCTATTTGTTTGATGTGTATGTGGCGGTTCTAGCTTGTATGGAGCCCTGGGCAAACATCCCTTTCAGCACAAACACATAAACACACACACACACACACACACACACACACAAAATCACAGCGACAAACACATGAACACACTCACTCACTCACACAGACAAACACACACAATCACAGAGACAAAGACCCAAACACACAAACACACACACACATACACAGAAACACAAACACACACACAAAATCACAGCGACAAACACATAAACACACACACTCACACTGACGAACACACACAATCACAGAGACAAACAGAAAAACACACACAATCACAGAGACAAGGACCCAAACACAAAAACACACACACACTCACTCAGACAGAAACACAAACACACACACAAAATCACAGCGACAAACACAAACACACACACTGATGAACACACACAATCACAGAGACAAAGACACAAACACATAAACACACACACACACTCACTCAGACAAACAAACACACACACACACACAAAATCACAGCAACACACTCACTCACAAAGACAAACACACACACACACACACACACAATCACATAGACAAACACAAACACACACACACTCAAACAGACAAACACACACACACACAATCACAGAGACACACACACACATACACAATCAAAGGGACAAATACATAAACACACACACACACACACACACACAAAATCACAGCGACAAACACATGAACACACTCACTCACTCACACAGACAAACACACACAATCACAGAGACAAAGACCCAAACACACAAACACACACACACACACACAGAAACACAAACACACACACAAAATCACAGCGACAAACACATAAACACACACACTCACACTGACGAACACACACAATCACAGAGACAAACAGAAAAACACACACAATCACAGAGACAAGGACCCAAACACAAAAACACACACACACTCACTCAGACAGAAACACAAACACACACACAAAATCACAGCGACAAACACAAACACACACACTGATGAACACACAAAATCACAGCGACAAACACAAACACACACACTGATGAACACACACAATCACAGAGACAAAGACACAAACACATAAACACACACACACACTCACTCAGACAAACAAACACACACACACACACAAAATCACAGCAACACACTCACTCACAAAGACAAACACACACACACACACACACAATCACATAGACAAACACATAAACACACACACACTCAAACAGACAAACACACACACACACAATCACAGAGACACACACACACATACACAATCAAAGGGACAAATACATAAACACACACACACTCACTCAGACAAACAAACACACAAACACATAAACACACTCACACAGACAAACACACACTCACACAGACAAACACACACACTCACTCACAGAGACAAACACACACACACACACACAATAACATAGACAAACACACAAACACACACACACACACACACACACACACACACACACAGGGACAAACACATAAACACAACAGGAGGCTTGTTGTCCACTTGGCCCAATGAGGCCTACAGTAAGGGAGGCTTGTTGATGCTGGTGATACAGCATGTTAAAGTCTCCTGGCAGTGAAGAGGAACAACATTATGAGCATCCAACATGGCACCCTATTCTCTACAGCCTATGGGCTCGAGTCAAAAGAAGTGCACTGTGTAGGGAATAGGGTGCAATTAGGGACACAAGTTTGGGACACAACCTATGCTTGTTTCTCTGATGTTTGAGTTCAGAGTGCTGGGAGAGACCAGCAGCTGTTAACCAGCTAGCTGTTACTTGAATGTTTCATGTTGTCTATTTTAGGTTAGGAATCCCCTGGTGTTTTACTCAGTGATAATGCAGGCCTAGTGGTACTGGTGTTTTACTCAGTGATAATGCAGGCCTAGTGATACTGGTGTTTTACACAGTGATAATGCAGGCCTAGTGGTACTGGTGTTTTACTCAGTGATAATGCAGGCCTAGTGATACTGGTGTTTTACTCAGTGATAATGCAGGCCTAGTGGTACTCAGTCCACTCTTAGAAAAGTGTCTGAAGGCTCTGTGTTTTATGTATTTTGGGATGATACTCTAATAAGGTTATGATTGTCAAGTCAATGATGGATTTCCCTGTGTGTCAGTCTGTAAGAGCTGTCAAATCTGAATAGTGCTTCAACAATACATTCATTCACAGCTCATTGTGACTGAGGCTGAGTGGGTCCTAGAAACAAACACACACACACACACACACACACACACACACACACACATAAATACACACACACACACATAAACACACACACATATATCCATTTGCGTCGGGGAGGCTATTGATTGTGATTGCTTTCAATAAGATCCAGAGTGTGGAATCCATAACAATATCGTCTGCACACACACACACACACACACACACACACACACACACACACACACACACACACACACACACACACACACACACACACACACACACACACACACACACACACACACAATGTAATCAATCCAGTAGCTACATGGATGCAGTTTATATGGTAATAGAGTCTCTGGAGCAGGCAGGAGTCGGGTCTGGTCACTACTGACAATACACCACCGGAGTGGGGGAGAATCCTAATCCTGGTATGCACACACTCACACACATAGATGCACTTTCTCTCTCTCTCTCTCTCTCTCTCTCTCTCTCTCTCTCTCTTTCTCTCTCTCTCTCTCTCTCTCTCTCTCTCTCTCTCTCTCTCTCTCTCTCACACACACACACTCACACACATAGATGCACTTTTTCTCTCTCTCTCTCTCTCACACACACACACACACACAAGTTGCCAGTGATTTGGGTCTGTATGTTGGCAGCAGCCTCTTTATGTTGGTGATGTATGTTTAACAGTCTGATGGACTTGAGATAGAAGCTGTTTTTCAGTCTCTCGGTCCCAGCTTTGATGCACCTGTACTGACCTCACCTTCTGGATGATAGCAGGGTGAACAGGCAGTGGCTCGGGTGGTTGTTGTCCTTGATGATCTTTTTGGCCTTCCTGTGACATTGGGTGGTGTAGGTGTCCTGGAGGGAAGGCAGTGTACCCCCGGTGACGCATTGGGCAGACCGCACCACCCTCTGGAGAGCCTTGTGGTTGAGGGCGGTGCAGTTGCTGTACCAGGCAGTGATACAGCCTAACCGGATGCTCTCGATTGTGCATCTGTAAACGTTTGTGAGGGTTTTAGGTGGCAAAACAAATTTCTTTAGCCTCCTGAGGTTGAAGAGGCGCTGTTGCACCTTCTTCGCCATGCTTTCTGTGTGGTGGACCATTTCAGTTTGTCTGTGAAGTGTACGCTGAGGAACTTAAAACTTGCCAACTTCTCGACTACTGTCCCG
Source organism: Oncorhynchus masou masou (assembly GCF_036934945.1). Classification (NCBI taxonomy): domain Eukaryota; kingdom Metazoa; phylum Chordata; class Actinopteri; order Salmoniformes; family Salmonidae; genus Oncorhynchus; species Oncorhynchus masou. The sequence continues at coordinate 79,430,253 of NC_088243.1, forward strand.
TCGATGTGGATAGGGGGGGGCACCCTCTGCTGTTTCCTGAAGTCCACGATCATCTCCTTTGTTTTGTTGACGTTGAGTGAGAGGTTGTTTTCCTGACACCACACTCTGAGTACCCTCATCTCCTCCCTGTAGGCCGTCTCGTCATTGTCGGTAATCAAGCCCACTACAATTGTGTCGTCTGCAAACTTGATGATTGAGTTGGAGGCGTACATGTCCATGCAGTCATGGGTGAGCAAAGTACAGGAGGGGCTGAGCACGTACCCCTGTGTTGAGGATCAGCAAAGTGGAGATGTTGTTTCCTACCTTCACCACCTTGGGGAGGCCAGTCAGGAAGTCCAGGACCCAATTTCACAGTGCGGGGTTGAGACCCAGGGCCTCAAGCTGAGCTTGGAGGATACTATGGTGTTGAATGCTGAGCTGCAGTCAATGAACAGCATTCTTACAAAGGTATTCCTTTTGTCCATATGGGATAGGGCAGTGTGCAGTGTGCAGTGTGACTGCGATTGCATTGTCTGTGAACCTGTTGGGGCGGTATGCAAACTGAAGTTGGTCTAGGGTGGCAGGTAAGGTGAAGTTGATATGATCCTTGACTAGTCTCTCAAACACTTCATGATAACAGAAGTGAGTACTATGGTGCGGTAGTCATTTAGTCCAGTTATCTTTGCCTTCTTTGGTACAGGAACAAAGGTGGCCATCTTGAAGCATGTGGGGACAGCAGACTGGGATAGGGAGTGATTGAATATGTCCATCAACACATCTGCCAGCTGGTCGGCGCATGCTCTGAGGACGCAGCTAGGGATGCCATCTGGGCCAGAAGCCTTGCGAGGGTTAACACGTTTAAATGTCTTAATCACATCGGCCATGGAGAAGGAGAGGGTAGTCCTTGGTAGCAGGCCGCTTCGGTGGCACTGTATCCTCAAAGCGGGCAAAAAAGGTTTAGCCTGCCTGGAAGCAAGACGTCGGTATCCGTGACGTGGCTGGTTTTCTTTTTGTAGTCCATAATTGCCTGTAGATCCTGCCACATAGATCTCGTGTCTGGGTCATTGAATTGCCTTGCGGATGGAATAACTACGCTGTTTATATTCAACCATATTCCTCGACCTCTTTCCGTGGCTGAATGCTGGTTTGCGCTTTCAGTCCTGCGCAAATGCAACCGTCTATCCATGGTTTTGGTTGGGGTAGGTTTTAATAGTCTCCAATGCACTTCCTAATAAACTCACTCACCGAGTCAGCATGTAAATCGTTGTTATTGTCTGAGGCTTCCCAGAACATTTTCCAGTCCACGTGATCAAAAAAATCTTGAAGTGTGTATTCCGATTGGTCAGACCAGCATTGAATGGTTTTAGTCACAGGTACATCCTGTTTGAGTTTCTGCCTATAGGACGCTACGAGCAAGATGGAGTCGTTGTTGGATTTGCCGAAGGGAGGGTGGGGGAGGGTCTTTTATGCATCACGGAAGTTAGTGTAGCAGTGATCCAGGGTTTTGCTCGAGCGGGTGCTACAGTCAATGTGCTGGTAGAATTTAGGTAGCCTTGTTCTCAAATTAGCTTTGTTAAAATCCCCAGCTACAATAAATGCAGCCTCAGGATATATGGCTTCCAGTTTACATAGAGTCCAGTGAAGTTCTTTCAGGGCCGTCAAGGTATCTGCTTGGGGGGGATATACCTAGCTGTGACTATAATTGAAGAGAATTATCTTAGGAGATACTGCGGTCAGCATTTGATTGTGAGAAACTCTAGGTCAGGTGAACAAAAGGACTTGAATTCCTCTATGTTGATATTGTTACACCGTGAGTCGTTAATCATGAGGCATACACCCCCGCCCTTCTTCTTACCAGAGAGATGTTTGTTTCTGTCGGCGTGACGAATGAAGAAACCGGGTGGCTGTACCGACTCTGACAACATATCTCTGTGAAACAGAGAATGTTACAATCTATGGTGTCTCTCTGGAAGGCAACTCGTGCCCTAATTTCGTCCACCTTGTTGTCTCAAGACTGGACATTGGCGACTAATATGCTCGAAAGCGGTGGGTGGTGTGCTCACCTTCAAAGTCTGACCAGGAGGCTGCTCCGTCTGCCTTTGCTGCGGCGACTAAATTGTTTTGGCTCGGCCTCTGGGATTAGATCCAACGTCCAGGGTTAGCTAACTTTAGAGTCTCAATGGAACTGCCTGGCTAAAGAATGGTTGAATAAATACATGAAAAATAGAATAGTTTGGTAAGGTGGTTGATGTTTTATGAAATGGAAAGGAATGTTGAGGATTAGTTGTCCTCAGTAAGAAAGTGTCATATTTAGAATTTATTTTGAAGTACACAAATTTCTATTAGAAGTGCAGGATCTTTAGGGGTATTAAAATAACATTTCCTAGGTCAGACGGGACAAGTTTATGGTCCTTGAAGATTAACATCCCATTATGAGATCTGAGAGCCTACAGTGCCACTGTGGAATATGCTTGGAGTGATCAATGTGTCTTCTCTATCTCTGAGCCAATGGAAGAATGTCAGTAGGTGATTGGTCTGTACTGGATGTTCTCTGGACTAGCTAAAGGCTAGATGAAGTAATGGATCAACTAGTCGAGAGAGAGACAGAGAGAGAGAGAAATAGAGAGAGAGAGACAGAGAGAGAGACAGAGAGAGAGAGAGAGAGAGAGAGAGAGAGAGATAGAGAAGGAGGTTGGAGGAGACAGGTGTAGAAAGAGGAGGAGTAGGAGACAGAGGTATAGGAGGAGGAAGAATAGGAGACAGAGGTGCAAGAGGAGGAGGAAGAAAAGAGCAGAAAACACTCTGTTCTTCAAAGATAAATGGAGGAGCGGAGAGGCCCCATTGTGTCAGCTGCTGTCATCACTAAATGGCCCTCAGATCACTGTCAGCTAGATACACACACACACACACACACACACACACACACACACACACACACACACACACACACACACACACACACACACACACACACAGTGACTGACTGCCCCCTCTCACTCCAACATCTGTGCTGACAGCAGCCAAGGTAATGAGTCTCTTTGTGTGCCAGCACGCAGAGTGTGTGCACGTGTGTGTATGTCTGTGCGTGTGTATGTCTGTGTGTGTGTGCATGCCTGTGTGCTGCATGTAGTTAGCAGGTAGTTAGGAGGTACTTAGGAACATTCAACACTACTACTACTGATACTACACTGCTCCCTCTATATGAGTGTATCTGTGTGGGTTTGTAAGTGTGTGAAGCTGTAGTCCAAGTGTGTTTAAGTGTAAAATGTGTGAGTGTGTGTGTGTGTGCGTGTGCGTGTAGGTGTAAATTAGTACTCCAGGTGTGCTGTTGAGCGGTGTGTATCAGAGAGGTGTGGTGCAAGGCAGGGATGGTGGAAGGGAGAGAGGGAGGGATAGAAGGACGAAGGGATGATGAATGGCTCTCGTTAGAGGGGTAATTTGTCTTTCTCCATCTGACTAGGCTCCAGCTGTCGATCTATCACTCCCTCCATCTCTCGCTCCTTCCATCTCTCTGCTTCTCTGTCTGGCCTACCACTCCTCACAAGCCAGATGGGCAGATGGAGGGATGGAGGGAGGGAACGGACGGTGAAAGAGGAAGCGGGAGACTGGGACCTATAAAGGGAACGTGTCGGGGATGAAGTGATAGACAGAGAGAAGGGGAGTTAGAATCACAGAGGGAGATAGACTAGGCTAATTAATGAAGGTATGGAAAGAGAGAGATGGGAGGCACCTATTCTCCTCTCATTCCATTTCACTGATCTGAGAGGACTGGAAGGGCAAGAGCACAGCTGACTACCACCACATTCATCCCACCTATCCCGCCTTCTCACAGCAGAACAGATGGAAGAAAAAAGAGGAGAGGAGAGGAGAGGAGAGGAGAGGAGAGGAGAGGGGAGGGAGGGGAGGAGGGGAGGGGAGGGAGGGAGGGGAGGGGAGGGGAGGGGAGGGGAGAGGAAGCCTCTGTAGAAGATTGGGTAGCATTTCAGTTCAGTATTGTGTACTTCTTTTCTTCAGATATCAGAGTGTATTCTGACCTATAGCTCAGTGAGAAGTCAACACTGTGAACCAACCAGGCCTGGACTCTTATTGCATCCCAAATGGCACCCTATTCCCTATTTAGTGCACTACTTTTGACCAGACCCATATGGGCCCTAACATAGTGTACCATATAGGGAAAAGGGTGCAGCTTTGGGAAACGGACCATCTCACAGTAATAAAGTTGATCTCAGGGAACAATAGATGTTAAACAATTTATCTTCAGGTTGAGTAGCTGACACAACAGAGGTGTAACAGCACGTCTGTTGGCTGTATTCTGCTGACAGACCTGCCTCTTCATCCCTCAGTCAGAGAGGAAACTAAATGTTACAGGTTTGTCACATTAGGTCTTTCTCTCTCTCTCACACACATACACACACACACACACAGAAATAAAATATAAAAACAATGAAAGAAAGAAAGAACAAGCAAAAGAAACAAGGAAACAGAGCAATAGAGTTACTAGTGAACCAACAAAGGACAACTCCAGCTAATGTAATCACCTAGAGGACCACTAATGCCTAGAGGACCACATTACCCATGATGCCTAGCTCCAGCTAATGTAATCACCTAGAGGACCACTAATGCCTAGAGGACCACGTTACCCATGATGCCTATCTCCAGCTAATGTAATCACCTAGAGGGCCACTAATGCCTAGAGGACCACGTTACCCATGATGCCTAGCTCCAGCTAATGTAATCACCTAGAGGACCACTAATGCCTAGAGGACCACGTTACCCATGATACCTAGCTCCAGCTAATGTAATCACCTAGAGGGCCACTAATGCCTAGAGGACCACGTTACCCATGATGCCTAGCTCCAGCTAATGTAATCACCTAGAGGACCACTAATGCCTAGAGGACCACGTGACCCATGATGCCTAGCTCCAGCTAATGTAATCACCTAGAGGACCACTAATGCCTAGAGGACCACGTTACCCATGATGCCTAGCTCCAGCTAATGTAATCACCTAGAGGACCACTAATGCCCAGAGGACCACGTGACCCATGATGCCTAGCTCCAGCTAATGTAATCACCTAGAGGGCCACTAATGCCCAGAGGACCACGTTACCCATGATGCCTAGCTTCAGCTACAGTAAGAGATGTAATCACCGAGAGGACCACGTTACCCATGATGCCTAGCTCCAGCCACAGTAAGAGATGTAATCACCGAGAGGACCACGTTACCCATGATGCCTAGCTCCAGCTAATGTAATCACCTAGAGGGCCACTAATGCCCAGAGGACCACGTGACCCATGATGCCTAGCTTCAGCTACAGTAAGAGATGTAATCACCGAGAGGACCACGTTACCCATGATGCCTAGCTCCAGCTAATGTAATCACCTAGAGGGCCACTAATGTCCAGAGGACAACGTGACCCATGATGCCTAGCTTCAGCTACAGTAAGAGATGTAATTACCGAGAGGACCACGTTACCCATGATGCCTAGCTCCAGCTAAGAGATGTAATCACCGAGAGGACCACGTGACCTATGATGCCTAGCTCAAGCTAAGAGATGTAATCACCTAGAGGACCACATCACCCATGATGCCTAGCTCCAGCTAAGAGATGTAATCACCGAGAGGACCACGTGACCCATGATGCCTAGCTCAAGCTAAGAGATGTAATCACCTAGAGGACCACGTTACCCATGATGCCTAGCTCCAGCTAAGAGATGTAATCACCTAGAGGACCACATCACCCATGATGCCTAGCTCCAGCTAAGAGACGTAATCGCCTGTAGGACCACGTGACCCATGATGCCTCGCTTCAGCTACAGTAAGAGATGTAATCGCCTGTAGGACCACGTGACCCATGATGCCTCGCTTCAGCTACAGTAAGAGATGTAATCACCTAGAGGACCACGTGACCCATGATGCCTAGCTCAAGCTAAGAGATGTAATCACCTAGAGGACCACGTTACCCATGATGCCTAGCTCCAGCTAAGAGATGTAATCACCTAGAGGACCACATCACCCATGATGCCTAGCTCCAGCTAAGAGATGTAATCACCGAGAGGACCACGTGACCCATGATGCCTAGCTCAAGCTAAGAGATGTAATCACCTAGAGGACCACGTTACCCATGATGCCTAGCTCCAGCTAAGAGATGTAATCACCTAGAGGACCACATCACTCATGATGCCTAGCTCCAGCTAAGAGATGTAATCACCTGTAGGACCACGTGACCCATGATGCCTCGCTTCAGCTACAGTAAGAGATGTAATCACCTAGAGGACCACGTGACCCATGATGCCTAGCTCAAGCTAAGAGATGTAATCACCTAGAGGACCACGTTACCCATGATGCCTAGCTCCAGCTAAGAGAAGTAATCACCTAGAGGACCACATCACCCATGATGCCTAGCTCCAGCTAAGAGATGTAATCACCTAGAGGACCACGTGACCCATGATGCCTAGCTCCAGCTAAGAGATGTAATCGCCTGGAGGACCACGTGACCCCTGATGCCTAGCTCCAGCTAAGAGATGTAATCGCCTGGAGGACCACGTGACCCCTGATGCCTAGCTCCAGCTAAGAGATGTAATCGCCTGGAGGACCACGTGACCCCTGATGCCTAGTCTTTGTTCCACAAACACAAAGCAATTTCCACTGACCTTTATAGTTGTGTATTGGAACTAAATGAGTGGAGTTAAACATGCCCCACGGCTTCATTGCTAAAGAGATTACACTTCCCATAATTGCTTTTGGCTTTCTAGTGCCATTTCTTTCTTTTTGTAATTAAAGTGATTTAAAATATTAATAACCACCCAACACACACACACACGCTCATGCACCAACCCAAACACACAGACACACTCCCGCACCAAACCACACACACACACGCTCACGCACCCACACACACACAGATATACATGCATGTACAGAAATGCTGTACATGTTCACACACACATACATACACTCTGATCTCTCCTTTCCCACTGTCATCAGTACCCTCATTAAACAGTAAGTGGAATATGCTAAAATCCTGAACGCTCTCTCCTGATCGTTAGAACTGAGTGATCAATTTATTCTGATCAGTTGTTCTCCTGCATGCCTTTCTCCCCTTCCCTTTTCTCTTTCATGTTTTATCTCCACACTGTTCTGTCCTCAGCTTAGCAGCTCTCTCCTTTTCACTCCTCTGCTCTCTTCTCTGAAGAAGTGTTTTTCCATCATTTGTGAATAGACAAATATAGACAACCAGAGAGACTAACATACTCATCTCTCCAGAACTGTGTTTACTGTGTTTAATGAACACACAATATCTCATTGGCAGGTGTCTCAGTGGTCTCCTCTTCTTTCTCTCCTCTCCCTCTCCCTCTATTTCTCTCTCCCTCTCCCTATCTCCCTCACTCTCTCGCTCTATCTCCCTCACTCTCTCTCCCTATCCCTCTATCTCCCTCTATTTCTTTCTCCCTTTCCCTCTGCCTCTATGGCTCTCTCCCTTTATCTCCCTATATCCCTCCATATATCCCACTCTCCATCTCTCTCTCTCTCTCTCTCTCTCTCTCTCTCTCTCTCTCTCTCAATACAATTCAACTTGAGGGCTTTATTGGCATGGGAAACATATGTTAACATTGCCAAAGTGAGTGAAGTAGATAATAAATAAAAGTGAAAATAACAATACAAATTAACAGTAAACATTACACTTACAGAAGTTCTAAAAGAATAAAGACATTTCAAATGTAATATTATGTCTATATACAGTTGCCACGACTTCCGCCGAAGCGGCTCTTCTCCTTGTTCGGGTGGCGTTTTCCTCTCGTTGTTCGGGCGGTGTTCTCCTCTCCTTGTTGGGGCGGCGTTCTCTTCTCCTTGTTCGGGCGGCGTTCTCCTCTCCTTGTTGGGGCGGTGTTCTCCTCTCCTTGTTCGGGCGGTGTTCTCCTCTCCTTGTTGGGGCGGCGTTCTCCTCTGCTTGTTCGGGCGGTGTTCTCCTCTCCTTGTTGGGGCGGCGTTCTCCTCTCCTTGTTCGGGCGGCGTACTCCTCTCCTTGTTCGGGCGGCGTACTCCTCTCCTTGTTCGGGCGCCGTTCTCCTCTCCTTGTTCGGGTGGCGTTTTCCTCTCGTTGTTCGGGCGCCGTTCTCCTCTCCTTGTTCGGGCGCCGTTCTCCTCTCCTTGTTCGGGCGGCGTTCTCCTCTCCTTGTTCGGGCGGCGTTCTCCTCTCCTTGTTCGGGCGCCGTTCTCCTCTCCTTGTTCGGGTGGTGTTCTCCTCTCCTTGTTCGGGCGGCGTTCTCCTCTCCTTGTTCGGGCGGCGTTCTCCTCTCCTTGTTGGGTCGGCGTTCTCCTCTCCTTGTTCGGGCGGTGTTCTCCTCTCCTTGTTGGGTCGGTGTTCTCCTCTCCTTGTTCGGGCGCCGTTCGCCGATCGACGTCACCGGCTCTCTAGCCATCGCCGCTCCATTTTTCATACATCCATTTGTCTTGTCTTGTTTCCATACACACCTGGTTTTCATACATCCGTTTGTCTTGTCTTGTTTCCATACACACCTGGTTTTCATACATCCGTTTGTCTTGTCTTGTTTCCATACACACCTGGTTTTCATACATCCGTTTGTCTTGTCTTGTTTCCATACACACCTGGTTTTCATACATCCATTTGTCTTGTCTTGTTTCCATACACACCTGGTTTTCATACATCCGTTTGTCTTGTCTTGTTTCCATACACACCTGGTTTTCATACATCCATTTGTCTTGTCTTGTTTCCATACACACCTGGTTTTCATACATCCATTTGTCTTGTCTTGTTTCCATACACACCTGGTTTTCATACATCCGTTTGTCTTGTCTTGTTTCCATACACACCTGGTTTTCATACATCCGTTTGTCTTGTCTTGTTTCCATACACACCTGGTTTTCATACATCCGTTTGTCTTGTCTTGTTTCCATACACACCTGGTTTTCATACATCCATTTGTCTTGTCTTGTTTCCATACACACCTGGTTTTCATACATCCATTTGTCTTGTCTTGTTTCCATACACACCTGGTTTTCATACATCCATTTGTCTTGTCTTGCTTCCATACACACCTGGTTTTCATACATCCATTTGTCTTGTCTTTCTTCCATACACACCTGGTTTTCATATATCCATTTGTCTTGTCTTGTTTCCATACACACCTGGTTTTCATACATCCATTTGTCTTGTCCTGTTTCCATACACACCTGGTTTTCATACATCCATGTGTCTTGTCCTGTTTCCATACACACCTGGTTTTCATATATATGGTCTGAGTCTGCAGGGTCAGTCATGGCCAGTTCGTACTATCACGTTTTAGGGAAGACCCAGATGCAGACAGTGTAGAAGTAACACAAGTGTATAACTAGAACAAAGGGCAGGCAAAATGACAGATCAGATCAGAGTTCAAAAGGTACAGAATGGTAGGCAGCCTCAGGGTCAGGGAAGGCAGAATGGTCAAAACCAGGAAAACTAGAAAACAGGAACTGTAGAAAAGACAGGCGTAAGGGGGAAAATGCTGGTAGGCTTGATGAACAAAACGAACTGGCAACAGACAAACAGCGAACACAGGTATAAATACACAGGGGATACTGAGGGGAGATGGGAGACAGCTGGTGGGGGATGGAGACAAGCACAAAGACAGGTGAAACAGATCAGGGCAAATTTGACATTTGCTCAGTAGATTGTTTTCACTGAGGAAATGAACGATTCTGCTGTTGATAATGTATAGGATTTTCCCAGGGTTGCTGTTGACGCAGATCCCAAGGTTTTTGGGGTCATATTTGTCTCCACTTTTGTGGATTGGGGTGATCATTCCTTGGTTCCAAATATTGGGGAAGGTGCCAGAGCTAAGGATTAAACTTGTTATGGCTGCGGTACCTGTACAGGCATCAAAATCAGCAAAATTCCAGAGCGCCAACTAATTGTACTCCATACAACTCAAACTTTCATTAAAACACACATGCCGGGTACTCAATTAAAGCTACACTCGTTGTGAATTTAGCAAACATGTCAGATTTGTAAAATGCTTTTCGGCGAAGGCATGAGAAGCTATTATCTGATAGCATGCAGCCCCCAGAAACACACAAAGGGGACGTAAACAAAGAAATTAGCGTAGCCGGCGCTACACAAAACGCAGAAATAAAATATAAAACATTCATTACCTTTGACGAGCTTCTTTGTTGGCACTCCTATATGTCCCATAAACATTACAATTGGGTCTTTTTTTCGATTAAATCGGTCCATATATACCCAAAATGTCCATTTATGAACATCGTGAAATCCAGGAAAAAACTCTGTTTCCAAACGCAACGTCATTTTTTAAAATTAAAAAAGTTGCCTATAAACTTTGACAAAACACTTCAAACTACTTTTGTAATCCAACTTTAGGTATTAGTAAACGTTAATAAACGATCAAATTGATCACGGGGCGATATGTATTCAATAGCAGCAAGTTTGGAAATCTTCGTCCATTTTCCCCCTTCCATAACTTCCTGCTGTGTACTCGACGACAGGATGTGCCTATTACTCATCTGACCAAGGATTAACTACAATACAATTCACAACACTGACGACATCGTGTGGAAGCTGTAGGAACTGTAAACTGGTCGCTATCTATTTTACCTTGTCATAGACAACACAGAGACTGGCGGATTGATATTTTTTTCTTCGAAAATGTGAACAGGTTTCCTTGGGATTTTGACTCCGAAACACGTTCTGTTATAGTCACAGACATCATTTAACCAGTTTTAGAAACTTCAGAGTGTTTTCTACCCACACATACTAATCTCATGCATATACTATATTCCTGGCATGACTAGCCGGACGTTGAAATGTTGTGCTTTTTTTAACAAAAAGCTGCAAGAATTCGCAGCATCCTTAACAAGATAAAGACTTTTAGTATAGCCAATTGGAATTTGTTGTCTGTATATTTGATAATTTCATTGAGGATACCATCAACACCACAGGCCTTTTGGGGTTGAAAGGTTTGTATTTTGTCCTGGAGTTCATTCAATGTAATTGGAGAATCCAGTGTGTTCTGTTAGTCTTTAATAGTTGATTCTAAGATTGATGTTTGATTATGTGTATGCTTTTGTTCTTTGTTATAGAGCCAGAAAGATTGGAGAAGTGGTTTATACATACATACATCTCAATTTTTGATAGGGGCAGCAGGGTAGCCTAGTGGTTAGAACTTTGGACTAGAAACCGAAAGGTTGCAAGTTCAAATCCCTGAGCTGACAAGGTACAAATCTGTCGTTCTGCCCCTGAACAGGCAGTTAATCCACTGTTCCTAGGCCGTCATTGAAAATAAGAATTTGTTCTTAACTGACTTGCCTGATAAAATAGATAACTCTTCATATTGTTGTTTGTTTAATGTTTTCCACATTTCCCAGAAGTGGTTAGAGTTTATGGATTCTTCAATTACATTGAGCTGATTTCTGACGTGCTGTTTCTTTTTCCCCCCGTAGTGTATTTCTGTATTGTTTTAGTGATTCACCATAGTGAAGGTGTAGACTCAGGTTTTCTGGGACTATGTTTGTGGTTGGACAGGTTTCTCAATTTCTCTTAGGTTTTTGCATTCTTCATCAAACCATGTGTCATTGTTGTTCATTTTCTTCTGTTTTCTGTTTGAAATTTTTAGATTTGATAGGGAAGAAAATATACTGTCAAGATTGTCTACTGCCAAGTTTACACCTTCACTATTATAGTGGAATGTTTTGTCCAAGAAGTTGTCTAGAAGAGATTGAATTTGTTGTTGCTGAAATGTTTTTTGGTAGTTTTCCACACTAAATTCCTTCCATCTATATCATTTCTTACTATTCTTCAGTTCCTTTGGCTTTGATGCCTCATGATTGAGTATTTCTCTGTTCAAGTAGAGTCGACTGATTTTGCTATGATCTGATATGATCTGGTGTCTGTGAACGCTCTGAGAGACTCTGGGTTGATAAAGTAGTCTACAGTACTACTGCCAAGAGATGAGCTATAGGTGTACCTACAATAGGATTCCCCTTGAAGCCTACCATTGACTATTTACATACCCAGAGTGCAACAGACCTGCAGGAGTTGTGACCCATTTTTGTTGGTAATGTTGTTGTAGTTGTGCCTATTGGGGTATATGGGGGAGGGAATGCTGTCACGTGCAGGCAGGTGTTTGTCCCCCTGTGTGCTGAGGGTGTCAGGTTCTTGTCCAGTTCTGACATTTAGGTCACCACAGACTAGTGCATGTCCCTGGGGGATTCTAGTTGGGGGAAATAAGTAGCACACAGGAGGACATTTTTCTCTGTTCACATCATTTCCTTTCGAATTTCTAGCCAAATGTAAAAAGTTCCTGTTTTGATTAATTCAATAGAGTGAGTTAGGTCTGCTCTATATCAAATTAGCATACCTGGTAGTTTGGTGGATGGGCCTACCAGCTCTCTGTAACCTAGACCCTGTTTCTTGTAGGATGACAATGTCTGTATTTACAAAAGTCCATTTTCCTGGTCTTTAGGCCCAAGGCAGATGACCTCAGCCTCAGATAATCTTTCTCCGTCCCTCCCTATCCCTATCCCCCTCTCTCTCTCTATCTCTCTCTCCCTCTCTCTCTCTCTCTCTCTCTCTCTCTCTCTCTCTCTCTCTCTCTCTCCCTCTCCCTCTTTCTCTCTCTCACTCGCTCTCTCTCCCTCTCTCTCTCTCTCTCTCTCTCTCTCTCTCTCTCTCTCTCTCTCTCTCTCTCTCTCTCTCTCTCTCTCTCTCTCTCTCTCTCTCTCTCTCCCTCTCCCTCTTTCTCTCTCTCTCTCTCTCTCTCTCTCTCTCTCTCTCTCTCTCTCTCTCTCTCTCTCTCTCTCTCTCTTTCTCCCTCTTTCTCTCTCTCTTTCTCCCTCTTTCTCTCTCTCTCCCTCTTTCTCTCTCTCTCTCTCTCTCTCTCTCTCTCTCTCTCTCTCTCTCTCCCTCTTTCTATCTCTCTCTCTCTCTCTCTCTCTCTCTCTCTCTCTCCCCTATCCCGCCCCCTATACCTCTGTCTTTCTTGCCCTCTCCCTTGCTCTCCTCCTCCTCTTTCCTTCTCATTTCATCCCTGTTAGTTATAGCTAGTGTTTACCTTGCTCTTGTTTATCCATATATTTTCTGCTGTGTGCTCTGATTATAGTGAACTACACACACGCACACACACACATGCACGCACACACATACAGACACTCACACGCACACACCACACCCATGATGTAAACAGCAGACAGTGCAGGCCATGCGTCTCCCAGGAGTGGAGTTCGTGTGTGTTACACATCAATCCCTGCTCTGGTTTCCATGATGCAAACCTCTTGCCTCTTACTGGGCCTGATACTTACACTGCTGGTCAACACAAAGAACAATCTCTCTCTAGCTCTTTATCTCTTTATCTCTTTATCTCTCTCTCTCTCTCTAGCTCTTTATCTCTCTCTCTCTCTCTCTCTCTCTGTCTCTAGCTCTTTATCTCTTTATCTCTCTCTCTCTGTCTCTAGCTCTTTATCTCTCTCTCTCTCTCTCTGTCTCTAGCTCTTTATCT
>NC_088243.1:79453741-79463741 GCF_036934945.1 Oncorhynchus masou masou
TCTGTTTAGCAAGTGGAAATGGAAAACCAAATGTGGTTCAGGGTTTGGAATTGGGTCTGGCTCAGAGCACCTGCTCCGAACGTTCTCAGACACACATTCTCAGAGAGATAGAAGATGCTCAGGCCAAATGGAGCGCGTCTGATCGCTCCTAGAAAGAGCTAGCGTTAGCGCTGTGGCTCTGCAGCCCATTCATTATGCATAAGGAGCGCTATCTATTTTTAGCGAGAGGGTCACTTGCTACTTGCCAGGAAGGGAATACACAACTTAATTTCTCTGCTGGGATGAATGTTTAATCACTGTTGTTGTGACAAAGCAAGTGTGCAGTCGTTTCTGTGGAGATTAGTGGGAGTTAACCAGTTACCTCCCTCAGAACCTGAACATTTATAACAGAAGGAAGAAAGAGAGAAAGAGAGAACTCGAGAGAGAGACAGAGGGAGAGAGTGAGAGAGAGAACACAGAGTTTAGCTCTATGCTGATTTATTTTAAACTGCTGAACTAGAGCTTTTAGACTTCACACACACACACACACACACACACACACACACACACACACACGCACACACACACGCACCCACACACCCCGCCAGGCGACTCATTGTGTTGAACCAGAGAAAATGTCAATAAACAGTGTACCCTTCCAGAGCCTGGAAAACAAACAGCTTCCTATGGTTATTACTGCCATGGGCCTAACACACACACACACACACGTACACATACACGTACACACACGTACACACACACACACACACGTACACACACACGTACACACACACGTACACACACACACACACACATACACACACACGTACACACACACGTACACACACACACACACACACACGTACACACACACACACACACATACACACACACACACACACACACACACGTACACACACACATACACACACACGTACACACACACGTACACACACACACACATACACACACACGTACACACACATGTACACACACACACACACCGACACACACGTACACAGACAAAGACACTTTGTCACACACACACACGTACAATGCGAAGTTAATGTGCCATGAAGAGCCCCTGCCTCATTTTGCTGGTGTCTGCATATGTACCCCAGCCTAATGCTTTGTTGTAGCTCTCTAGCAGACTAACAGGCGAGCGTCGCTGTATAAATAATGCTTTGCTCTAGCTCTCCAGCAGACTAACAGGCTAGCATCGCTGTATAAATAATGCTTTGTTGTAGCTCTCTAGCAGACTAACAGGCGAGCGTCGCTGTATAAATAATGCTTTGCTCTAGCTCTCCAGCAGACTAACAGGCGAGCATCGCTGTATAAATAATGCTTTGCTCTAGCTCTCTAGCAGACTAACAGGCTAGCATCGCTGTATAAATAATGCTTTGCTCTAGCTCTCTAGCAGACTAACAGGCTAGAATAGCTGTATAAATAATGCTTTGCTCTAGCTCTCTAGCAGACTAACAGGCGAGCGTCGCTGTATAAATAATGCTTTGCTCTAGCTCTCTAGCAGACTAACAGGCGAGCGTCGCTGTATAAATAATGCTTTGCTCTAGCTCTCTAGCAGACTAACAGGCGAGCGTTGCTGTATAAATAATGCTTTGCTCTAGCTCTCTAGCAGACTAACAGGCTAGCATCGCTGTATAAATAATGCTTTGCTCTAGCTCTCTAGCAGACTAACAGGCGAGCGTAAAATAATGCTTTGCTCTAGCTCTCTAGCAGACTAACAGGCGAGCGTTGCTGTATAAATAATGCTTTGCTCTAGCTCTCTAGCAGACTAACAGGCTAGAATAGCTGTATAAATAATGCTTTGCTCTAGCTCTCTAGCAGACTAACAGGCGAGCGTCGCTGTATAAATAATGCTTTGCTCTAGCTCTCTAGCAGACTAACAGGCTAGAATAGCTGTATAAATAATGCTTTGCTCTAGCTCTCTAGCAGACTAACATGCTAGAATAGCTGTATAAATAATGCTTTGCTCTAGCTCTCTAGCAGACTAACAGGCTAGAATAGCTGTATAAATAATGCTTTGCTCTAGCTCTCTAGCAGACTAACAGGCTAGAATAGCTGTATAAATAATGCTTTGCTCTAGCTCTCTAGCAGACTAACATGCTAGAATAGCTGTATAAATAATGCTTTGCTCTAGCTCTCTAGCAGACTAACAGGCTAGCATCGCTGTATAAATAATGCTTTGCTCTAGCTCTCTAGCAGACTAACAGGCGAGCGTCGCTGTATAAATAATGCTTTGCTCTAGCTCTCTAGCAGACTAACAGGCTAGAATAGCTGTATAAATAATGCTTTGCTCTAGCTCTCTAGCAGACTAACAGGCGAGCGTCGCTGTATAAATAATGCTTTGCTCTAGCTCTCTAGCAGACTAACAGGCGGCGTCGCTGTATAAATAATGCTTTGCTCTAGCTCTCTAGCAGACTAACAGGCGAGCGTTGCTGTATAAATAATGCTTTGCTCTAGCTCTCTAGCAGACTAACAGGCGAGCGTCGCTGTATAAATAATGCTTTGCTCTAGCTCTCTAGCAGACTAACAGGCGAGCGTCGCTGTATAAATAATGCTTTGCTCTAGCTCTCTAGCAGACTAACAGGCGAGCGTTGCTGTATAAATAATGCTTTGCTCTAGCTCTCTAGCAGACTAACAGGCTAGCATCGCTGTATAAATAATGCTTTGCTCTAGCTCTCTAGCAGACTAAAAGACGAGCGTCGCTGTAGAATACGGCCCAGTACATCACTGGGGCCAAGCTTCCTGCCATCCAGGACCTATATGGCAGGTGGTGTCAGAGGAAGGCCTAAAAATTGTCAAAGACTCCAGCCACCCTAGTCATAGACTGTTCTCTCTGCTACCGCACAAAAAGCATGTCCACAGGTGTAGATCTTACTGTGAAATTCTTACTTAAATGCCATTAACCAACAATGCAGAGTAAGAAAATATTTGCTAAATTAACTGAAGTTAAAAGAAGTAACACAATAAAATAACAATAACGAGGCTATATATACAGGGAGGGAAAGAAGTATTTGATCCCCTGCTGATTTTGTGTGTTTGCCCACTGACAAAGAAATGATCAGTCTATCATTTTAATGGGAGGTTTATTTGAACAGTGAGAGACAGAATAACAAGAAAAAAATCCAGAAAAACGCATGTCAAAAATGTTATAAATTGATTTGCATTTTAATGAGGGAAATAAGTATTTGACCCCTCTGCAAAACATGACTTAGTACTTGGTGGCAAAACCCTTGTTGGCAAAACCCTTGTTGGCAATCCCAGAGGTCAGACGTTTCTTGTAGTTGGCCACCAGGTTTGCACACATCTCAGGAGGGATTTTGTCCCACTAGTCTTTGCAGATCTTCTCTAAGTCATTAAGGTTTTGAGGCTGACGTTTGGCAACTCGAACCTTCAGCTCCCTCCACAGATGTTCTATGGGATTAAGGTCTGGAGACTGGCTAGGCCACAGGTTAATGTGCTTCTTCTTGAGCCACTCCTATGTTGCCTTGGCCGTGTGTTTTGGGTCATTGTCATTTTGGAATACCCATCCACTACCCATTTTCAATGCCCTGGTTGAGGGAAGGAGGTTCTCACCCAAGATTTGACGGTACATGGCCCCGTCCATCGTCCCTTTGATGCGGTGAAGTTGTCCTGTCCCCTTAGCAGAAAAACACCCCCAAAGCATAATGTTTCCACCTCCATGTTTGACGGTGGGGATGGTGTTCATAGGCAGCATTCCTCCTCCTCCAAACACGGCGAGTTGAGTTGATGCTAAGACCTCCATTTTGGTCTCATCTGACCACAGCACTTTCACCCAGTTGTCCTCTCATTCATTCATATGTTCATTGGCAAACTTCAGACGGGCATGTATATGTGCTTTATTGAGCAAGGGGACCTCGCGGGTGCTGCAGGATTTCAGTCCTTCACGGCGTAGTGTGTTACCAATTGTTTTCTTGGTGACTATGGTCCCAGCTGCCTTGAGATCATTGACAAGATCCTCCTGTGTAGTTCTGGGCTGATTCCTCACCGTTCTCATGATCATTGCAACTCCACGAGGTGAGATCTTGCATGGAGCACCAGGGCGATTGACAGTTCTTTTGTGTTTCTTCCAACTGTTGTCACCTTCTCACCAAGCTGCTTGGCGATGGTCTTGTAGCCCATTCCAGCCTTGTATAGATCTACAATCTTGTCCCTGACATCCTTGGAGAGCTCTTTGGTCTTGGCCATGGTGGAGAGTTTGGAATCTGATTGATTGCTTCTGTGGACAGATGTCTTTTATACAGGTAACAAACTGAGATTAGGAGCACTCCCTTTAAGAGTCTGCTCCTAATCACAGCTCGTTACCTGTATAAAAGACACCTGGGAGCCAGAAATCTTTCTGATTGAGAGGGGGTCAAATATTTACTTCCCTCATTTTAAAATGCAAATCAATTTATAACATTTTTGACATTTTCCTGGATTTTGTTGTTGTTATTCTGTCTCTCACTGTTCATATAAACCTACCATTAAAATTATAGACTTTGTCAGTGGGCAAATGTACAAAATCAGCAGGGGATCAAATACTTTTTTCCCTCACTGTAGGGGATACCGGTACCGAGTCTATGTGCGGGGGTACGGGTTAGTTGAGGTAATTGAGGTAGTATGTATATGTAGAAAGGGGTAAAGCATAGATAATAAACAGCGATTAGCAGCAATGTAAAAAAAGGGGATCAATGTAAATAGTCTGGGTGGCCATTTGATGAACTGTTCAGCAGTATTATGGCTTGGGGGTGGAAGCTGTTGACAAGCCTTTTAAATGTAGACTGGATACTCCGGTACCTCTTGCCATGCGGCAGCAGAGAGTAACTCAACCACACTAAACCACAACCATCAGGACACGGCTTACTTGGAAACTTGAAACCACAAGCTTGCTTTCAAAAACTGTAATTTCTTCTGCTATTGAAAGTGCCATATTTAATTCAGTAGAATTTGAATGAATATTTGTTTTTTAAAATATTAATCGAAGGAAAGGGAACTTTGAAAAATGCAATGCATTTTTATGGGTAGATTTGAGAGGGAAAGGCAGTGTGGTTTGTGAATGTAAATACAAGAATGTATACAGATGTCGTGTGTGTGTCTGTTTGAAATGTAAATAGTAGCATATATCACAGGTTCACAGCCATTAACAGGGGTGTAGAAATAGATGGAAAAGGACTGATGAAAAGGGATAAGAGATGAAACGGAGGGATGAGACGGGAGGAGGAAGAAAATACAATGTTTTGGAAATTATATGCATGACTATGAAAGCCCATCTTCCTCCACCCCACCCCATCTTCCTCCACACACAAACACACACACACACACACACATGCACACATGCACACATGCACATGCACATACACACATACCGAACCTTTGAGTTGGCAGGCAGAGAGTAACATAATGTAAATAAGGGAGAGTACTGCCAGTCTTCAGAAGTGTACAGCAGGGAGATATTAAAGCATGGTGTGTTAGTCCTGCAGGTCAGATGACTACAACCATGCCGTCATTATGATATTTCATAGCAAAAACAGGTCCATTTCAGAACCCAAGGATATGAATTCTCCTTCAGCTGAAATTTCCATTTCATTCCAATTTTTTTTTTACCAAGGCACATAATTTGTGCCCAGAAAGTTCAAATAATGTCATTACTTTTTAATCGTTGTATTTTTGTTTGAGTGAAGGAAGGAGAGCATCTAGACCAGTAAAATAACATATTACTGGTATTTCTTCTCTTCTCTCTCTTCCTGTCTTCTTTCTGAATAACCATCTTGTTTTTTTCTCTCCTTCTCTCTGTCCAGGAGCTCCTAACCACCTCGGTGGGTCCACCCTGCGACCCCCCCTGCCTCCCCCCCACAACCACCAGACCCTTTCCCACCACCACCACCACTCCTCAGCCAACAGCCTGAACAGGAACACCCTAAGAGGGGGTAGGAACACCATCCACGCCCCCGCTCCAGTACCAGGGGATGGGCCCACCTCACCAGAGTCTGTACAGCTACAGGACAGCTGGGTACTGAATAGTAACGTCCCACTGGAAACCAGGTGAGAAACTAGTCCCAGTTAAACACACTGAATACACACTGCAGACCAGCTGAGAAACTAGTGCCAGTTAAACATGCTGAATACACACTGCAGACCAGGTGAGAAACTAGTCCCAGTTAAACACACTGAATACACACTGCAGACCAGGTGAGAAACTAGTCCCAGTTAAACACACTGAATACACACTGCAGACCAGGTGAGAAACTAGTCCCAGTTAAACACACTGAATACACACTGCAGACCAGGTGAGAAACTAGTCCCAGTTAAACATACTGAATACACACTGCAGACCAGGTGAGAAACTAGTCCCAGTTAAACACACTGAATACACACTGCAGACCAGGTGATAAACTAGTGCCAGTTAAACACACTGAATACACACTGCAGACCAGGTGAGAAACTAGTCCCAGTTAAACACACTGAATACACACTGCAGACCAGGTGAGAAACTAGTCCCAGTTAAACACACTGAATACACACTGCAGACCAGGTGAGAAACTAGTCCCAGTTAAACACACTGAATACACACTACACGCCAGGTGAGACTAGTGACCCAATACTTAAATGCACTTAATTCCAGGTGAGACCAGTAGCAGAGTGTATAAAATCTCTACTTCATACTGGTACATGTTGACTAGCTGAGGCCAGAAGCACCATATCGTTGCCACATACAGTGCTGTCCCTAGTATGAACCGAAGTGGAGAGAAAAACGTAGGTTCACTTATTACCTTCATCCTTATCATACTGAACACAAAGACTGCTGTGGTTCAATTACAATATGTACAATACTTTGGTGTGTTAGCACTGGGAATACTAAGTACACACACACACACACACACACACACACACACACACACACACACACACACACACACACACACACACACACACACACACACACACACACACAAAGAGCCTCAGAGGAAGACGTACTGCAGCTAACCGCTCACACACCCGTCTCCTCCGGTCTTGCTTGCAGAGAGCTGCCCCTCCCCTCTTCTCTGTTCTCTGCTGTAGTTGTGTTTCTCCTCTCTAATCCTGATCCCCGATCAGATCCCCAGAGAGTGAGCACCATGCGGTATTGATGTCTGATCAGCACTAATTCACTAGTACAGGTCCCAGGCCTGTGGTAGAACTAGTTGATGCTGGAACATGCACAGCAAGGAAATGCCAATAAGCGGAGCAGTAACGCTCTAACACACACACACACACACACACACACACACATATACCAGTGGAGGCTGGTGACTTGAAAAATTGAGAAGGATGGGACACCCAAAGTATAGGCGCGGAACGCACGGAGAGGTGAAAGTATGTTTCAAAGATCGTCAAAGAGAAATGATTTCACCTAAAGGATTTAATAAAGACATGTACAGTACAACATTATGGGGAATGAGAGGGCTACTTACACAGTGTTGGGAAGGGATCACAGCAGTGATTGAATGAGGGTATGAGGCATGAGTTGAGGTGTTCAGAGGCTTGACTTCAGTGCAGGGAAGGATTTTACAGGGAAGACAAAAAGCAATAACACAACACACTACACAGTTAGACAAAATAACTGATTGGTTAGTCCAAGCAAGGAGTAAAATCGCTGATGTGTAATAATGTGATTGTGGAAGTGATTGACTACATACAGGAATGAGAGAAAATGGACAGGTCTACTCAGAGAGCTTGGAGAGGAAACATTCAATGTGCCAGTGGATGAACGGCACATGAGGCATGGCTTCAGTTCATGTCAGGAGAGAGTTGACAATGGTAGTGGAGTGGTCATCACCTCTTAATCAGGGAACAGGAGGGGACTTAGCTGGAAATACAAAATAGCAGATACATTCCATTACAGCTGCACCATCGTAGGTCTGAACAACACCTTTCTTCATGAAGTCAAACACAGACTGTGCGTCTCACCCACTTGGCACATCAAAGTAGCCCAAGAAACGTTCCTGAATATCGCCCTGATCATCCACATACCTGACCATATCTGACAACTGCAAGCAGATTGGTGGCACAATAGGTCCCAGAGTAATAATATATATAATATATAATAATATAATATAATAATAATATATATATAGTAGGAGGGCAATCTGTAGTCCCTAGGGGCCTGGAGCTTTTCGTTATCTGTTAACCTAACCAGGAGAACACTCTGGGCCCTACAATAATAAAGTGACTAATCATGTTTTATAAGGGCTGTGATGCGACCAGTCTTTCTTAATAATCAGGTCACATGGTTTTAAAACTCCTGGCCCTGCGGGGCGGGGGGGGGGGGGGCTACCTTATATTTGTTCATATGAATTATATTCGGAGGGGATTTCATCTACCCAGGCACATTACAACAACTGATAGACAGCAGAACTCACTGGGCTGAGCTTTATGCATGTTTGCATCACGCAGGCCTATGCAACTGTAGACCTTATAAAACATGATCTCACATCTGTCATCACTATTATGTTGATTGATTCATTCCAGTTCATCATTTTGCATTGAAACGTATAGGCAGCCTAGCCAGCCCCATTTTCAATGTAATCCAAATTTGATCACATTCACATGTTCTCCTGGCACACAAATAGACTATAAATACAAAAGGTTTCCAATGAGTTTACCCAGAACAGATGGACAGGGTGCATAGACTGTATGCACCTGCTCTTATTAGTAGCCTCCAGTTGATCAGACTGAAAAACAGGCTCGTTTTCATCCCGTACAGCATGTCAGATCTCTAATGTTTAGCTGTAGTCTAGGCTGCTGCAACATTTGTGTAATGAGTCGTGTCCTTTATTAAAAAACGATTATTTCAGGCCCAAAAAAAACGCAGTGGTGTTGATAAGCCGCTTGAGAATATCCCTGTTTCTTCTGACTTTCTCGTTGTGTCGCACAGTTTGAATATGAAGACCTTGGTCGTGATCCATGCCGCTTTTTCCTAGAAGCTCGAATCTGATGTGGGCAATTACATGCTCCTTGCTTTTGTTTTGCCATTTAGCTGAACGATCGATGTTCTTCAGGTCACTGTACCCACTTTTCCACCAAGGCTCAGATTTACCAAATAGCAGGCAAGGCCAGCAGAACAGGCAGCTTGATGAAAGGCTCCCTGTTAACCAGCTGTACTTTTAATACCAGGTGGTATTGAACGCCCTCACCTTTTCATCCTTCTTCAGGAAACTGATCTCAGGCAGAGGTCGACCTTCGGTTTTAATTCACACCTTTTCTGTATACCCCAGAAAGGGGTTCTTCAACAAAAGTCAACAATATCTGCAGTGGTATTTGTGGCTAAAACTGCACACTCGAGCTGGTAGCTAGCAAGCTACTGCTACTTGCTACTGCATATAGCAAGGCAAATTGAAATGAATTGCACTATCTGGACACAAAAATAAAGTTCTAAAACAAAGAAAACAATGTGTAATCATCCAGCTCCGGTAATTTGAGGAAACTCATTTGAATTGAATTATATCCCAAAAATGCTCAACTATCACTATCTCAACTATCACTTTTTTATCTCTATCCAATGTCACCAACTCACTCAGTTACTGTAGGCCTTCATTGCAAATCAGTATGTTTTAATTAATTATTTGGTGACATATTAACATATTAATATATATTATAATTTTATCTAAAAACAATAACGTTTTTAGTATTTCACTACTTATATTTTTATGACATTTCACTGAGGAGGATGGTCCTCCCCTCCCTCCTCTGACACACACACACACACACACACACACACACACACACACACACACACACACACACACACACACACACACACACACACACACACATAGAGTAACACACACACACACAAACACATACACGCATAAAGTAACACACACACACTCACACAGTAGTCCACCCTCAGAAGCTTTAAAATTAGGGGAACGTCTCTGCAGATGGACACACACGCTCTCCTGTCTGTCCTGCCAGCCCAGCCTGTTTAGGTTCAGGTGGTAGGGGCTGGGTATGGCTG
>NC_088243.1:79468741-79471241 GCF_036934945.1 Oncorhynchus masou masou
GAGAGAGAGTGAGAGCGAGTGAGATGGATGAGAGAGAGAGAGCGAGAGCGAGTGAGATGGATGAGAGGGAGAGAGAGAGAGAGAGGGTGGGTAAAAAGGACAGAGGGAGGTTTAGAGAAAACTTGAGTTGTGACCTCATATCTCTCTGTTTCCCTCCACTCTCAGTCTCTGACCTCATATCTCTCTGTTTCTCTCCATTCTCAACTTCTCTCTCCAGTTGGCTTCTCTGGGGTTTATGTGTGTTTTGACTGTGTGTGTTTTGAACCTCTGTGTGTAGAATTTCTGTCCAACTGAAACGAACATCTCTTTTCTTCTTACTCTCTCTCTCTTCAGGCACTTCCTGTTTAAGACGTCGTCGGGGACGACCCCTCTCTTCAGTAGCTCCTCTCCCGGTTACCCTCTGACCTCTGGGACTGTCTACTCTCCGCCCCCTCGCCTATTACCCAGAAACACCTTCTCCCGCTCTGCCTTCAAGCTCAATAAGCCGTCTAAGTACTGCAGCTGGAAATGTGCTGCCGTGTCGGCCATTACTACTGCCAGCCTGCTGGCTATACTACTGTCTTACTTTATAGGTAGGTAGAGTACACACACTCAGCCTGCTGGCTATACTACTGTCTTACTTTATAGGTAGGTAGAGTACACACACTCAGCCTGCTGGCTATACTACTGTCTTACTTTATAGGTAGGTAGAGTACACACACTCAGCCTGCTGGCTATACTACTGTCTTACTTTATAGGTAGGTAGAGTACACACACCCAGCCTGCTGGCTATACTACTGTCTTACTTTATAGGTAGGTAGATACACACACTCAGCCTGCTGGCCATACTACTGTCTTACTTTATAGGTATGTAGAGTACACACACTCAGCCTGCTGGCTATACTACTGTCTTACTTTATAGGTAGGTAGAGTACACACACTCAGCCTGCTGGCTATACTACTGTCTTACTTTATAGGTAGGTAGAGTACACACACCCAGCCTGCTGGCTATACTACTGTCTTACTTTATAGGTAGGTAGAGTACACACACTCAGCCTGCTGGCCATACTACTGTCTTACTTTATAGGTAGGTAGAGTACACACACTCAGCCTGCTGGCTATACTACTGTCTTACTTTATAGGTAGGTAGAGTACACACACTCAGCCTGCTGGCTATACTACTGTCTTACTTTATAGGTAGGTAGATACACACACTCAGCCTGCTGGCCATACTACTGTCTTACTTTATAGGTATGTAGAGTACACACACTCAGCCTGCTGGCTATACTACTGTCTTACTTTATAGGTAGGTAGAGTACACACACTCACATATAATCATATGTGTGTTTGCTTCCCTGCTCACCTGTGGGAAGCAGAATGTTGATCAATTCCTGATCAATCTGGTTTGATTGCAGTTCATCAATATCAGCAGCTGTGCTGCATGTACCCTGGTTTGTATTTGTAACAAGGAGTCTGATTTGATACGACACCCCATGTGGCTCGTTGACCGGCATGGTGCTGTGAGAATTGTTGTGTGAGCACACCACTTAGTTTCTTTCCAAGCCCACAGTCACAGCATGGTGCTTGGACACATACACAGGTCTGGGAACAGATAAAGAACTCAGACACACAGAGACTCAGCAGGCCGCTGGAGCATTATCACTGATTTGCGAACAGTTTAAAGTATAGAGATCTCTCTAGCAGCGCAATGGCAGGAGTATAAAGGAGATGAGCTATGGAAAGAAGATGAGAATAGATCTCTCTGTACTCTCACTGAGTTACTCTAGTAAAAGATGGAGAGAGGGAGCGTGAACGACAAATAGAGAGCAGGATGGCGTGGGAAACAAAAAATCGGAGTGAGCCTACATATGACAGATGTGAGCAGTCAGAGAGGGTGTATTTTGGTAGCTGTGTCTCTTTCTCTCGCGCTTCCTAAAAGCTTTTTGTGTGTGTGTGTGTGTGTGTGTGTGTGTGTGTGTGTGTGTGTGTGTGTGTGTGTGTGTGTGTGTGTGTGTGTGTGTGTGTGTGTGTGTGTGTGTGTGTGTGTGTGTGTGTGTGTGTGTGTGTGTGTGTGTGTGTGTGTGTGTGTGTGTGTGCAGTGGTGATGGAGCAAATGAAAGGGAAAGTCACCCAGTAAACTACTACTTGAGTAAAAGTCAAAAATTATTTGGTTTTAAATATACTTAAGTGTCAAAGGTAAATGGAATTGCTAAACATGTACTTAAGTAACAAAAGTAAAAGTATAAATAATTTAAACTTCCTTATATTAAGCAAAACAGACAGCACAATTTTGTAAAAAAGAAATTGACAGGTTGCACACGCCAACACTTAGACATCATTTACAGAAAAAGATTTTGTGTTTAGTGAGTCCTCCAGATCAGAGGCAGTAGGGATGACCAGGGATGTTCTCTGTTTAGTGAGTCCTCCAGATCAGAGGCAGTAGGGATGAATTGGACCATTTTCCTGTCAAAATGTAACGAGTACTTTTGGGTGTCACGGAAAATGTATGGAGTAAAAAGTA
>NC_088243.1:79481241-79503741 GCF_036934945.1 Oncorhynchus masou masou
TTCCACATCTCCCCCGTTGTGTCTGGTGTTTCATTGGTCCTGTGTTTGTGTTCCACATCTCCCCCGTTCTGTCTGGTATTTCATTGGTCCTGTGTTTGTGTTCCACATCTCCCCCGTTGTGTCTGGTGTTTCATTGGTCCTGTGTTTGTGTTCCACATCTCCCCCGTTGTGTCTGGTGTTTCATTGGTCCTGTGTTTGTGTTCCACATCTCCCCCGTTGTGCCTGGTGTTTCATTGGTCCTGTGTTTGTGTTCCACCTCTTCCCCGTTCTGTCTGGTGTTTCATTGGTCCTGTGTTTGTGTTCCACATCTCCCCCGTTCTGTCTGGTGTTTCATTGGTCCTGTGTTTGTGTTCCACATCTCCCCCGTTGTGCCTGGTGTTTCATTGGTCCTGTGTTTGTGTTCCACCTCTTCCCCGTTCTGTCTGGTGTTTCATTGGTCCTGTGTTTGTGTTCCACATCTCCCCCGTTCTGTCTGGTGTTTCATTGGTCCTGTGTTTGTGTTCCACATCTCCCCCGTTGTGCCTGGTGTTTCATTGGTCCTGTGTTTGTGTTCCACATCTCCCCCGTTGTGCCTGGTGTTTCATTGGTCCTGTGTTTGTGTTCCACATCTCCCCGTTGTGCCTGGTGTTTCATTGGTCCTGTGTTTGTGTTCCACATCTCCCCGTTGTGCCTGGTGTTTCATTGGTCCTGTGTTTGTGTTCCACATCTCCCCCGTTGTGCCTGGTGTTTCATTGGTCCTGTGTTTGTGTTCCACATCTCCCCGTTGTGCCTGGTGTTTCATTGGTCCTGTGTTTGTGTTCCACATCTCCCCCGTTGTGCCTGGTGTTTCATTGGTCCTGTGTTTGTGTTCCACATCTCCCCCGTTGTGCCCGGTGTTTCATTGGTCCTGTGTTTGTGTTCCACATCTCCCCCGTTGTGCCTGGTGTTTCATTGGTCCTGTGTTTGTGTTCCACATCTCCCCCGTTGTGCCTGGTGTTTCATTGGTCCTGTGTTTGTGTTCCACATCTCCCCCGTTGTGCCTGGTGTTTCATTGGTCCTGTGTTTGTGTTCCACATCTCCCCCGTTGTGCCTGGTGTTTCATTGGTCCTGTGTTTGTGTTCCACATCTCCCCCGTTGTGTCTGGTGTTTCATTGGTCCTGTGTTTGTGTTCCACATCTCCCCCGTTGTGCCTGGTGTTTCATTGGTCCTGTGTTTGTGTTCCACATCTCCCCCGTTGTGTCTGGTGTTTCATTGGTCCTGTGTTTGTGTTCCACATCTCCCCCGTTGTGCCTGGTGTTTCATTGGTCCTGTGTTTGTGTTCCACATCTCCCCGTTGTGTCTGGAATCCTGAAAAGGTACGTTCACACAGCACTTCCTCATTAGATTGCGTCAGTGAAGCCGGTAATTACATCATTTTATTCCGCGGTGTATAAGAATTGTACTAGTACTAAAAAGATGCATGTCTACTATAGTCAGTGACTGCAGTAATCATTTTCCATGTTGTGTCATGTGGAAATGTGTCTATTTGTGTTTGATTTGACTTTTCTCAGTCTTTTCAACTGTTTATTAGGGTTTGATGGTTTAACTGGTTTTCAGATTGTCAAGAAAAAGGTCTAAATCAGGGATATTCAAATCTTATCCTACCAGGTCCAGATTACTGCTGCTTTTCTGTTCTGCCTGATAATGAATTGCAAACACCTGGTGTCCCAGGTCTAAATCAGGCCCTGATTAGATGGAGAAGAATAACAACAGCAGTAGAACTGGTCTAAATCAGGCTCTGATTAGAAGGGTAGTCGTCAAGCTCCATATTTGTATTTGAGGGGTATAAAGCCATCCTATAGGCTTTACATAACGCACTCTATACACATCTGAACATCTATACATACATCAACAGGTCAGACCCAGGGCATTGTTTGGGAGAGCTGTGAGTGTCTGTTCAGAGATCATGCAGTCTAACTGGAGTGGACCTAATTTACCATAGTGGTGGAATTCAAGGTAACCTTCAACAAGGCTCTGTTGGAATGTCAGAGGTAACAGTCAGCCTTTGTTTATGTGGAATTGGAACACTGAGAACTCTGGAACATCTGCCATCCTATTCTATCTATCACCATGGACACCAGAGAGGACCGACAGGGAGAGGAGGAGAAGGGGAGGAATCAATTCAAATGTTTTTATAAAGCCCTTTTTACATCAGCCGATGTCACAAAGGGCTGTACAGAAACTCAGCCTACAACCCCAAACAGCAAGCAATGCAGGTGTAGAAGCACGGTGGCTAGGAAAAACTCCCTAGAAAGGCCAGAACCTAGGAAGAAACCTAGAGAGGAACCAGGCTCTGAGGGGTGGCCAGTCCTCTTCTGGCTGTGCCGGGTGGAGATTATAACAGAACATGGCCAAGATATTCAAACGTTCATAGATGACCAGCATGGTCAAATAATAATCACAGTGGTTTTCAAGGGTGCAACAGGTCAGCACCTCAGGAGTAAATGTCAGTTGGTTTTTCATAGTGGAGGAGGTAGGGAGGTAAGGGGGGGAGTAAGAGTGTTTCCAGAGAGAAGAGTGGTGATGACACAGACACGTACACACACATGAACACCTAGTTTCTGGTCTGTCTGTCCTTATGAAGATGACTTGATGACTCTGTGTGACTGGCTGTCCAAACAATGGACGACTCATCTCAGTGTTTTGCCCTCCTGCTCTCTCTTCCCTCCCTTCTTTCTCTCTCCTCTCCCTCCTTTACTTCCTCTTCTCTTTCAAATAAAATACAATTGTGGAAAACCGTGAAATACTTTCTTACGAGCCCTTTCTCAAGAATGCAGTTAAAACAATTAATAAATAGATCAAAATAAAATAGTAACAAGAAAATAGCACAATAAATAACAATAATGAGGCTCCATACAGGAGTAGTGGTACCGAGTCAGTGTGCTGGTATACGAGGGTTGTATACAGGAGTAGTGGTACTGAGTCAGTGTGCTGGTATACGAGGGTTGTATACAGGAGTAGTGGTACTGAGTCAGTGTGCTGGTATACGAGGGTTGTATACAGGAGTAGTGGTACTGAGTCAGTGTGCTGGTATACGAGGGTTGTATACAGGAGTAGTGGTACCGAGTCAGTGTGCTGGTATACGAGGGTTGTATACAGGAGTAGTGGTACTGAGTCAGTGTGCTGGTATACGAGGGTTGTATACAGGAGTAGTGGTACTGAGTCAGTGTGCTGGTAGACGAGGGTTGTATACAGGAGTAGTGGTACTGAGTCAGTGTGCTGGTAGACGAGGGTTGTATACAGGAGTAGTGGTACCGAGTCAGTGTGCTGGTATACGAGGGTTGTATACAGGAGTAGTGGTACTGAGTCAGTGTGCTGGTATACGAGGGTTGTATACAGGAGTAGTGGTACTGAGTCAGTGTGCTGGTATACGAGGGTTGTATACAGGAGTAGTGGTACCGAGTCAGTGTGCTGGTATACGAGGGTTGTATACAGGAGTAGTGGTACTGAGTCAGTGTGCTGGTATACGAGGGTTGTATACAGGAGTAGTGGTACTGAGTCAGTGTGCTGGTATACGAGGGTTGTATACAGGAGTAGTGGTACTGAGTCAGTGTGCTGGTATACGAGGGTTGTATACAGGAGTAGTGGTACTGAGTCAGTGTGCTGGTATACGAGGGTTGTATACAGGAGTAGTGGTACTGAGTCAGTGTGCTGGTATACGAGGTAGTTGTATACAGGAGTAGTGGTACTGAGTCAGTGTGCTGGTATACGAGGGTTGTATACAGGAGTAGTGGTACCGAGTCAGTGTGCTGGTATACGAGGGTTGTATACAGGAGTAGTGGTACCGAGTCAGTGTGCTGGTATACGAGGGTTGTATACAGGAGTAGTGGTACCGAGTCAGTGTGCTGGTATACGAGGGTTGTATACAGGAGTAGTGGTACTGAGTCAGTGTGCTGGTATACGAGGGTTGTATACAGGAGTAGTGGTACTGAGTCAGTGTGCTGGTAGACGAGGGTTGTATACAGGAGTAGTGGTACTGAGTCAGTGTGCTGGTATACGAGGGTTGTATACAGGAGTAGTGGTACTGAGTCAGTGTGCTGGTATACGAGGGTTGTATACAGGAGTAGTGGTACCGAGTCAGTGTGCTGGTATACGAGGGTTGTATACAGGAGTAGTGGTACCGAGTCAGTGTGCTGGTCTATTAAGTGATAGATTCCTCTGTGTGTTTCTCTTCTTTTGCTCTTCTTACCTGTCTTTCTCTGTCTTCTCCCTCGACCTCCCCAGGGAGATATTCTGTCCATTCCTTCTGAAAATGAATCATAGAAAACCCATTTACCTCAGGCTCCATCCTCTCCCTTCTCCCCTTCTCTCTTTCCTCTTTCTCACCTTCCCCTTTTCATTTCCCCCTCTCATCCACCTCCTCTAATTTTCTCTATCCCTATCCAATTCATCGCACTCTCTTCTCCTTCTACACATCTCTCTCCTCCCTCTCTCTTTCCCTCCTTCCATCTCTCTTTCCCTCCTTCCCTCTCTCTTTCCCTCCTTCCCTCTCTCTTTTCCTCCTTCCCTCTCTCTTTCCCTCCTTCCCTCTCCCTATCCCTCCTTCCCCTCTCTTTCCCTCCTTCCCTCTCTTTTTCCCTCCTTCCCTCTCTCTTTCCCTCCTTCCATCTCCCTATCCCTCCTTCCCTCTCTCTTTCCCTCCTTCCCTCTCTCTTTCCCTCCTTCCCTCTCCCTATCCCTCCTTCCCTTTCTCTTTTCCTCCTTCCCTCTCTCTTTCCCTCCTTCCCTTCCTCTTTCCCTCCTTCCCTCTCTCTTTCCCTCCTTCCCTCTCCCTATCCCTCCTTCCCTCTCCCTATCCCTCCTTCCCTCTCCCTTTCCCTCCTTTCCATCTCTCTTTCCCTCCTTCCCTCTCTCTTTCCCTCCTTCCCTCTCTCTTTCCCTCCTTCCCTCTCCCTATCCCTCCTTCCCTCTCTCTTTCCCTCCTTCCCTCTCTCTTTCCCTCCTTCCCTTCCTCTTTCCCTACTTCCATCTCCCTATCCCTCCTTCCCTCTTTCTCCTTTTTCTTTCCCTGTCCGAGGCTCACACGTGTTCCAGAGCTGTCTTAGATGTGGTGTATAGCAGGTAGGGTAACACATGTTGATACCAGGGTGTTGCCATGGACCACTTTGCCACTGTGAATTAAACATTAAGATGAAATAAACCCTCATGCACCCACTGATCTATTTTTAATCAAACACTCTGCCTCGTTAGGCCTGCCTCTCTGATCCACCGTGTGTGTGCGTGCGTCTGTGTGTGCGTGCGTCTGTGTGAGCATGTGTGTGTGTGTGTGTGTGTGTGTGTGTGTGTGTGTGTGTGTGTGTGTGTGTGTGTGTGTGTGTGTGTGTGTGTGTGTGTGTGTGTGTGTGTGTGTGTGTGTGTGTGTGTGTGTGTGTGTGTGTGTG
The DNA here is from genome assembly GCF_036934945.1 of Oncorhynchus masou masou. Lineage (NCBI taxonomy): Eukaryota > Metazoa > Chordata > Actinopteri > Salmoniformes > Salmonidae > Oncorhynchus > Oncorhynchus masou. The sequence goes on from NC_088243.1 coordinate 79,486,641, forward strand.
TGTGTGTAAAATGTGTTCCTATTTTTAACAAACCTGTTGTCTTTACCGCAGTGTAGGAAAGGACCAAGAGTACCTTCTATAGGCCAGAGGTTCAACCTCACTCACTCACTCACACACTCACAACACACCTATACACACACACACACACACACACACACAGACACACATACAAAAGACAAACACACTCACTCACTTGCTTACGTGTGTGATGAAGGAGGATGGAGGAGAGGGAAGAGGATGAAGGCAAGGGAAGGGAAGAGGATGAAGGAGAGGGAAGAGGACGAGGGAAAGGGAAGATGATGAAGAAGGGGGGATGAAGGAGATGGAGGGTGAAGGAGAGGGAGGAGGATGAAGGAGAGGGAAGATGATAAGACCAGGGAAGAGGATGAAGTAGAGGGAAGAGGATGAAGGGTATGAAGGAGAGGGAAGAGGATGAATGAGAGGGAAGAGGATGATGGAAAGGGAAGATGATGAAGACAAGGGAAGAGGATGAAGGAGAGGGAAGAGGATGAAGGAAAGGGAAGATGATGAAGCGGAGGAAGGATGAAGGAGAGGGAGGATGAAGGAGGGGAAGATGATGAAGACCAGGGAAGATGATGAAGGAGAGGGAAGTGGATGAAGACAAGGGAAGAGAATGAAGGAGAGGGAAGAGGATGAAGGAGTGGGAGGATGAAGGAGAGGGAAGATGAGGAAGGCAAGGGAAGAGGATGAAGGAGAGGGAAGAGGATGAAAATGAGAGAAGAGGATGAAAACAAGGGAAGAGAATGAAGGAGAGGGAAGAGGATGAAGGAGAGGGAAGATGATGAAGGCAAGGGAAGAGGATGAAAGAGAAGGAAGAGGATGAAGGAGAGGGAAGAGGATGAAGGAAAGGGAAGATGATGAAGGTGAGGGAGGATGAAGGAGAGGGAAGAGGATGAATGAGCGGGAGGATGAAGGAGAGGGAAGAGGATGAAGACCAGGGAAGAGTATGAAGTAGAGGGAAGAGGGTGAAGGAGGGTGAAGAGGATGAATGAAAAGGAAGAGGATGAAGGAGAGGGAAAAGGATGAAGGAGAGGGAAGAGGAGGAAGGAGATGGAAAAGGATGAAGGAGAGGGAAGAGGATGAAGGAGAGGGAAGAGTATGAAGGAAAAGGAAGGGGATGAAGGATAGGGAAAAGGATGAGGGAGAGGGAAGAGTATGAAGGAAAAGGAAGAGGATGAAGGAGAGGGAAAAGGATGAAGGAGAGGGAAGAGGATAAAGGAGAGGGAAGAGTATGAAGGAGAGAGAAGAGGATGAAGGAGAGGGAAGAGGATGATGGCGAGGGAAGAGTATGAAGAAAAAGAAGAGGATGAAGGAGAGGGAAAAGGATGAAGGAGAGGGAAGAGGATGAAGGAAAAGGAAGAGGTTGAAGGAGGGGGAAAAGGATGAAGGAGAGGGAAGAGGATGAATGAGAGGGAAGAGTATGAAGGAAAAGGAAGGGGATGAAGGAGAGGGAAAAGGATGAGGGAGAGGGAAGAGTATGAAGGAAAATGAAGAGGATGAAGGAGAGGGAAAAGGATGAAGGAGAGGGAAGAGTTTGAAGGAAAAGGAAGAGGATGAAGGAAAAGGAAAAGGATGAAGGAGAGAGAAGAGGGTGAAGGAGAGGGAAGAGGATGATGGAGAGGGAGGAGTATGAAGAAAAAGAAGAGGATGAAGGAGAGGGAAAATGATGAAGGAGAGGGAAGAGGATGAAGGAGAGGGAAGAGTATGAAGGAGAGTGAAGAGGATGAAGGAGAGGGAAGAGTATGAAGAAAAAGAAGAGGATGAAGGAGAGGGAAAATGATGAAGGAGAGGGAAGAGTATGAAGGAGAGAGAAGAGGCTGAAGGAGTGGGAAGAGGATGAAGGAAAAGGAAGAGGATGAAGGAGAGGGAAAAGGATGAAGGAGAGGGAAGAGGATAAAGGAGAGGGAAGAGTATGAAGGAGAGAGAAGAGGATGAAGGAGAGGGAAGAGGATGATGGAGAGGGAAGAGTATGAAGAAAAAGAAGAGGATGAAGGAGAGGGGAAAGGATGAAGGAGAGGGAAGAGGATGAAGGAGAGGGAAGAGTATGAAGGAGAGAGAAGAGGATGAAGGCGAGGGAAGAGGATGAAGGAGAGGGAAGAGTATGAAGGAAAAGGAAGTGGATGAAGGAGAGGGAAAAGGATGAAGGAGAGGGAAGAGGATGAAGGAGAGGGAAGAGTATGAAGGAAAAGGAAGGGGATGAGGGAGAGGGAAAAGGATGAGGGAGAGGGAAGAGTATGAAGAAAAAGGAAGAGGATGAAGGAGAGGGAAAAGGATGAAGGAGAGGGAAAAGGATGAAGGAGAGAGAAGAGGATGATGGAGAGGGAAGAGTATGAAGAAAAAGAAGAGGATGAAGGAGAGGGAAAAGGATGAAGGAGAGGGAAGAGGATGAAGGAGAGGGAAGAGTATGAAGGAGAGAGAAGAGGATGAAGGAGAGGGAAGAGGATGATGGAGGGGGAAGAGTATGACGGAAAAGGAAGAGGATGAAGGGCAGCAGAGGGACCAGAGAAAGAAAGAATGAGAGAATGAGAGTGAGAGAGGGCATTGGTTCTTTCTGTAGAAACGCCTGTTCTTTTCTCTTGCTCTCTCTATCACTCTTTTGCTCTCTCTCTTGGCGGTGGGGTGACAAATAAAAGAGCTGACAGTGGAGGCCACGTAGCACCTGCTGTGTCAGCGCTTTTCTTTGACCAGGACCGAGGGAGGGACGGAGGGTAGGAGCGGGGGAGACGGAGGGTAGGAGCGGGGAGACGGAGAGTAGGAGCGGGGAGACGGGGGGAGTAAGATTCACCCTTGCGGGACAACCCCTAAACCTTACACTTACCCCTCTATTAGCTACATCTGTCTCCCCTCTCTCTGTCTCTCTGTCTCTGTCTCTCTCTAAATTCAATTCAAAGGGCATGGGAAACGTACACTAAATGACCAAAAGTATGTGGACACCTGCTTGTCGAACATCTCATTCCAAAATCATGGGTATTTCTGGAGTCAGTCCCCCCTTTGCTGCTATAACAGCCTCCATTCTTCTGGGAAGGCTTTCGACTAGATGTTGGAACATTGCTGACATTGCTTCCATTCATCCACAAAAGCATTAGCGAGGTCAGGCACTGATGCTGGGCGATTAGGCCTGGCTCGCAGTCGGCGTTCCAATTCATCCCAAAGGTGTTCGATGGGGTTTAGGTCAGGACTCTGTGTCGGCCAGTCAAGTTCTTCCACACCAATCTCGACAAACTATTGCTGTATGGACCTCACTTTGTGCACAGGCTATACACCACTCCAGCCGATGCTTGGCATTGCATATGGTGATCTTAGGCTTGTGTGTGGCTGCTCGGCTATGGAAACCCATTTAATGAAGCTCCCGACAAACAGTTCTTGTGTTGACGTTGCTTCCAGAGGCAGTTTGGAACTCGGTAGAGAGTGTTGCAACCCGAGGACAGGTGATCTTTACACGCTTCAGCACTTGTTGGTCCCGTTCTGTGAGCTTGTGTGGCCTACCACTTCGCAGCTGAGCCATTGTTGCTCCTAGATGTTTCCATTTCACAATAACAGCACTTACAGTTGACCGGGGCAGCTCTAGCAGGGCAGAAATTTGATGAACTGACTTGTGAGATAGGTGGCATCCTATGACATTGCCACGTTGAAAGTTACTGAGCTATTCGGTAAGGCCAATCTACTGCCAATGTTTGTCTATGGAGATTGCATGGCTGTGTGCTCAATTTTATACACCTGTCAGCAACGGGTGTGGCTGAAATAGCCGAATCAACTCATTTGAAGGGGTGTGCACATACCTTTGTATATTTGGTGTATGTTTAAAGTGCCAAAGCAAGTTCAATTAACAAAAGAAGACACAAAACAATATCAACAAAAACCTATTTCAAATGAACTGTAAACCTTGCACTCAAAAAGGTTTCAAAAAGATAAAGACAATTCAAGTGTTATATTAGCAGCGATGTGTTTTAGCAATATTGTAGTATGTAAAAAACAGATAAATACTGGTGTTATTTAAAGTGTTGTTTGTGCTCCACTGTTTGATTTGTTTTAAAATTCTTTGTGGGACTGTGTGATCTTGGGATTAGGGTTTGAGTTAGAATTAAGGTTAGGAGGTTTAGTTTTAGGGGTTAAGGTTAGGTTAAAGTTAGGGTTAGGGAAAATATAATTTTGAATGGGAATTAATTGTTTGTTCTCCACAAGGGTAGTACAACAAACTTGTGTGCGTGTGTGTGTCCATAAATGTGTGTGTGAGTCAATGTCTCTCATGACTGTTGTGGCTGAACGAAGACATGGATAATATACAGTTGGCTGGGTTTTTGGTGCATCAGCAAGAACAGCAACCTCCGGTAAGACGTGGGGTGGCAAAGCTTCAATATAGGACTAAGACTGAATCCTACTACACGGGTTCTGACGCTTGTCGGATGTGGCACCGCAGGGCTTGCAAACTATTACGGATTACAAAGGGAAACCCAGCAGCGAGCTGCCCAGTGAGCCTACCAGACAAGCTAAATGCCTTTTATGCTCGCTTCGAGGCAAGCACCACTGAAACATGCATGAGAGCACCAGCTATTCTGGAAGGCTGTGTGAGAGTGAAACCGAGGAGAGTAAAACCTTTAAACAGATCAACATCAAAGGCCACAGGGCCAGATGAATTACCAGCACCCATTCTCTGAGCGCTGACCAACTGGCAAGTGTCTTCACTGACATGTTCAACCTCTCCCTGACCGAGTCTGTATTACCTACATGTTTCAAACAGACCACCATAGTCCCTGTCCACAGATAATGCAATCTCTATTGCACTCCACACTGCCCTTCCCCACCTGGACAAAAGGAACACCTACCTGAGAATGCTGTTCGTTGACTACAGCTCAGCATTCAGCACCATAGTGCCTTCAAAGCTCATCACTAAGCTAAGGACCCTGGGACTAAACACCTTCCTCTGCAACAGGATCCTGGACATGCTGATGGGCCGCCCCTAAGGGGTAAGAGTAGGCAACAACACATCTGCCACGCTGATCCTCAACATGGGGGGGCTCCCTTATGGGTGCGTGCTTAGTCCCCTCCCGTACTCCCTGTTCACCCACATCTGCGTGGCCACGCACGACTCCAACACCATCATTAAGTTTGCCAATGACACAACAGTGGTAGGCCTGATCCCCAACAATGATGATACAGTCTATAGGGAGGAGGTCAGAGACCTGGAAGTGTGGTGCCAAGACAACAATCACTCCCTCAACGTGAGCAAGACAATGGAGCTGATCGTGGACTACAGGAAAAGGAGGGCCGAGCACCCCCCCATTCAAATTGACGGGGTTGTAGTGGAGCAGATCAAAGTTCCTTAGTGCCCACACTACAAACAACGATCATGGTCCAAACACACCAAGACAGTCGTGAAGAGAGCACGACAAAGCCTATTGCTCCTCAGGAGACTGAACAGATTTGGCATGGGTCCTCAGATCCTCAAAAAGTTATGCAGCTGCACCATCGAGAGCATCCTGACTGGTTGCATCCCTGCTTGGCTTGGCAACTGCTCGGCATCTGACCGCAAGGCACTACAGAGGGTAGTGTGGGTAGTGTGTATGGCCCAGTACATCACTGGGGCCAAGCTTCCTGCCATCCAGGACCTCTATACCAGGCAGTGTCAGAGGAAGGCCCTAAATTATCAAAGACTCCAGCCACTCAAGTCAAAGAATTTCTCTGCTACCACACGGCAAGCAGTACCTTTGTTATGTCCAAAAGGCTTGTCAACAGCTTCCACCCCCAAGCCATAATACTGCTGAACAGTTCATCAAATGGCCACCCAGACTATTTACATTGATCCCCTTTTTTTACATTGCTGCTAGTCGCTGTTTATTATCTATTTCACTTTACCCCCTATCTACATATACATGCTACCTCAATTACTTCAACTAACCTGTAGCCCTGCACATTGACCCCATGGCATACAGCCTTGTTATTATTATTTTATTGTGTTACTTTTTATTCTTTAGTTTATTTAGCAATTATTTTCTTACTTAAAAAACCCTGATGTATTGCTGATTTGATTTGAAAGGGTATGAGATGTGCAGGATTAATGTAGGCATCCTGGTGGGGAATACATAAACAGATCACTCTGTGATGATGGGACAGGTAGAGAGAATGGGACATGTAGAGAGAATGGGGCAGGTAGAGAGAATGGGACATGTAGGGAGAATGGGGCAGGTAGAGAGAATGGGACATGTAGGGAGAATGGGGCAGGAAGAGAGAATGGGACAGGTATTGAGAATGGAACAGGTAGTGAGAATGGGTCAGGTAGAGAGAATTGGACATGTAGTGAGAATGGGACAGGAAGAGAGAATGGGACATGTAGAGAGAATGGGGCAGGTAGAGAGAATGGGACATGTAGGGAGAATGGGGCAGGAAGAGAGAATGGGACAGGTATTGAGAATGGAACAGGTAGTGAGAATGGGTCAGGTAGAGAGAATTGGACATGTAGTGAGAATGGGACAGGAAGAGAGAATGGGACATGTAGTGAAAATGGGTCAGGTAGAGAGAATGGGACAGGTAGGGAGAATGGGACATGTAGAGAGAATGGGACAGGTAGAGAGAATGGGACATGTAGTGAGAATGGGACAGGTAGAGAGAATGGGACAGGTAGAGAGAATGGGACATGTAGTGAGAATGGGACTTGTAGTGAGGATGAGACAGGTAGAGAGAATGGGACATGTAGTGAGAATGGGACATGTAGTGAGAATGGGACATGTAGTGAGGATGGGACAGGTAGTGAGAATGGGACAGGTAGTCAGGATGGGGCAGGTAGTGAGGATGGGGCAGGTAGTGAGGATAGGACAGGTTGTCAGGATGGGACAGGTAGTCAGGGTGGGACAGGTAGTATGAATGGGACAAGGTGTGAGAATGGGACAGGTAGTCAGGATGGGACAGGTAGTATGAATGGGACAGGTTGTCAATACACGCGTAATGAGAATAGGACAGGTAGTCAGGGTGGGACAGGTCGTATGAATGGGACAAGGTGTGAGGATGGGGCAGGTAGTGAGGATGGGACAGGCAGTCAGGATGGGACAGGTTGTCAATACACACATAATGAGAATGCCTATAGTGGTCAACACATCCTTTGACCGCACGTGACCATACTCCTACCATAAAAACATAGTACCTTGTAGCACTGTCCACACACACACACACACACACAGACACACACACACACACACAACCCCTCCCACTCCTCTGGTGAACGGACAATAACAGATAGCAATATGAATCAGCAAAGCCCGTGCCCTTCCCAAATCTGTGTAACACTCAAATGCTTTCCTTGTCTGTTTATTTCCTCTGAACTTCAATTAATTGAATTCAGTTCCTCTTCCTTCCTTTGTGAGAAAGTTGCTTGGCAGAGACTTCAAAAGAACAAGGGAGCCAGAGAGAGATAGAAAAAATAAAGAGCTGACAAACTCATCCACCAGCACAATAACACAACAGAACACAAAGGAGGAGAAGAGCGAGAGAACGAAAGAGGCAGAGTTTTCTTTTCATCTGTTACTTGCTCACTGTGAGCTTGTGCCAAGACTCCCAAACACAGACTGGTATCCTGTCTGGGGAGGGAGGGAGGGAGGGAGGGAGGGAGGGAGGGAGGGAGGGAGGGAGGCGGGGGGGGAGGGAGGGAGGGGGGGGAGGGAGGGGGGGGGGAGGGAGGGAGGGAGGGAGGGAGGGAGGGAGGGGGAGGGAGGGGAGGGAAGGAGGGAGGGAGGGAGGGAGGGAGGGAGGGAGGGAGGGAGGGAGGGAGGGAGGGAGGGGGGGGGAGGGAGGGAGGGAGGGAGGGAGGGAGGGAGGGAGGGAGGGAGGGAGGGAGGGAGGGAGGGAGGGAGGGAGGGAGGGAGGGGAGGAGGGGGGGGAGGGAGGGAGGGAGGGGGGAGGGAGGGAGGGAGGGAGGGAGGGAGGGAGGGAGGGAGGGAGGGAGGGAGGGGGAGGGAGGGAGGGAGGGAGGGAGGGAGGGAGGGAGGGAGGGGGGGGGGAGGGAGGGAGGGGGGGGAGGGGAGGGAGGGAGGGAGGGAGGGAAAATAAAGTGAGACAGGTAAAGAAAAATATGCCAGTTATTTTCTAATCTCTTCTAGGTCAGTACGATCTGTGCAATTTCTATCTGCCTGAAACTTAAATAACACATACTGCTCCCCCCTCTCATCCCCCTCTCATCCCCTCTGTCTAGCCATTAACCTGTTGGATCTGACGTGGCAACTGCAGCCCTCTGAAGGCCCTGTGTTGAACAACGGTCTGAGTACTGCAGGTCTAGCAGTCAACAGTGATGTGGCCACACTGCCCTCTGGAGGCAAAGGTGAGAACTACGACACTATAGCACCCACAACACACCTGCCGGCTCCGGCACAACTACAACAAGACTATTCTTCTTCTAGCATTGTACTGTAGTTCTATTGGGCAGACATACATAGTTCAGAACTCATTTTCCCAGAATGCAAACTTTCAATGTTTTAATGATTTTGCTATGTGATTACTGCTTACTGACATTGTGATGATCCTCCTCTCCTCTCTTGAACTCTCTCTTTTCTCGCGCTCTCCTCTCCTCTCCTCTAGCTCCTTGGCCAGGTCCTAACAGCAGTATAGACAGTGGGGATGTGGAGGTGGGGAGGAGGGTGAGTCAGGAGATTCCTCCTGGGATGTTCTGGAGGTCTCTGCTTCACCTGGCCCAGCCACAGTTCCTCAAGTTCAACATCTCCCTGGGGAAAGATGCTCTGTTCGGGGTCTACATCCGCAAGGGCCTGCCCCCCTCACACGCACAGGTAGACTGTTATAACACACACCTGGGTTGGGTTCAATTCAAATTGAAGGCAGTCAATTCAGGAAGTGATTTCAATTTAAAATTGAATATAAAATTAAAAAATGGAAAAACAGTAATAAATATCTTCTAGTTGTTTATTAAGAAGTCGTTGTAAATAGATTACGTTTTTTGAGTTATTGAATTAGAATTTCTGTTTACTTCCTGAATTGACACACACCAATACACACACGCACCAACACACACACCATTACACACACAACACACACATACTGTATGCACCACGTACACAGTTACACAAAACTGGACTGCACACACACTTACAGTATACACACACTTACAGTATACACACACTTACAGTATACACACACTTACAGTATACACACACTTACAGTATACACACACTTAAGGAATTGAATTGACGTCCTGGTCTGAGCTTCCTGAAAGTGTTATTGTCCCTCCTCCTGCAGTATGACTACATGGAGCGCTTGGACGGTAAAGAGAAGTGGAGTGTTGTGGAGTCTCCTCGAGAACGCCGCAGCATCCAGACTGTGGTTCTAAACGAAGCAGTGTTTGTTCAGTACCTGGACCCGGGAGCATGGCATCTAGCCTTCTACAATGACGGACGAGAAAGAGAGACTGTCTCCTTTAACACTGCTATAATGGGTAAGAGAGAGGGAGGGGGAGAGAGAGCGAGAGAGAGAGAGGGAGAGGAAGGGGGAGAGAGAGCAAGAGAGAGGAGAGAGAGAGCGATAGAGGGAGGGGGAGGGGGAGAGAGAGCAAGAGAGAGAGAGAAAGAGAGGGAGGGAGAGAGAGGGCAAGAGAGAGAGGGAGAGGGAGGGAGAGCAAGAGAGAGAAGAGAGAGGGGGGGTGGGGAGGGAGAGGGAAACAGAGAAAACATGAGGGGGGAGAGAGAGAGATGGGGAGGGGAGGAAGAGGGAGAGGGGGATGGAGAGGGAAATAGAGAGAAAACGTGAGGGGGAGCGAGAGAGAGAGAGAAAAGTCTCCTTCAACACTGCTGTAATGTGTTAGAAGGGAGAGAGGGAGAGGAGAGAGAGTATATTTAACTTTCACTTCAAAAGCAGCAGTTAAACTCCACCCAATCCTACTCTCACGGCTAGCCTGCCAACTCCTGTGGAGAGAGTGAGGGATGGAGGTAGGGCAGAGTATGTTTGAGTTAAGTAAGGCATCGTGCTGAGAGAGGGAAGGGGCGAGATGTCGAGGGAGAGAGGGAAGTGGAGAGAGTGGAGAGAGTAAATGGGGTGAAGAGAGAGGGATGGAGAGAGTGGAGAGAGTAAATGGGGTGGAGAGAGAGAGGAAATGAGAGAGTGGAGAGAGTAAATGGGGTGAAGAGAGAGGGATGGAGAGAGTGGAGAGAGTAAATGGGGTGGAGAGAGAAAAGGAAGTGGAGAGAGTGGAGACAGTAAACGGGGGGGAGAGTAAATGGGATGGAGAGAATGGAGAGAGTAAATGGGGTGGAGAGAATGGAGAGAGTAAATGGGATGGAGAGAATGGAGAGAGTAAATGGGGTGGAGAGAGTGGAGAGAGTACATTGGGTGGAGAGAGAGAGGGGTGGAGAGAGTGGAGCGAGTAAATGGGGTGGAGAGTGAGAGGGAAGTGGAGAGAGTGAAAACCTCAAAACCTCCTGTTCTTGTCCAAACCTGTTCTCCTCACACAAACCACTTAGACATGGGTAGAGTGCTGAAAATACACACACACACAAAGGTAGAATGTGGAGAGGAACACCTGAATAAAGTATTGATGACCCCAGAGAGAAACATGATTTAGATAGACGGATGGATGGATTGTACTAGCTGTAAGAGGAGCAGTGGAAGAAACATACATGCTGATGGTTTATGAGTTTGCTGTAAGAATATGAAATATAAACAATATGAATGTTGTTGTGTTGTTGAACTAAATGACTACAGGCTGGTGTTTGACACTTCTCTCAATCTCTCTTTATTTCCCTCTTATCCAATCTATCTCCTTCTTTCTTTATTTCTCTCTCTCTCTTCTCCCTTTACAGACTCGGTACAGGAGTGTCCCCGTAATTGTCATGGCAACGGAGAGTGTGTGTCTGGTGTGTGTCACTGCTTCCCTGGGTTCCATGGCATGGACTGCTCCAAAGGTAGGCATGCAGACTCACACACTCAGGGTAGTGTGCAGCTTGGGGCTGTGTAGAGACAGAACTGTGATACATGGCAGTTTAAAGCCAACATGTCTCTTAGTTCACCTGGGGAAGAAGACTGTTCACTGATTAATAGTTTAGTTACCTCTCTGTGTAATTACTCTACATGTCACTGTTGCTATCTCTCTCTATCTCTCTCTCTACCGCTCACACATACACACACACCCTCATGACCCTCTGACATACTGTTATGTACTTTGCTATGACGTCATACATACTGTTATTTATTCTGCTATGACCCTGAGACCATACTGATATTTACTCTGCTATGACCGTCATACATACTGTTATTTCCTCTGCTATGACTATGAGACCATACTGTTATTTACTCTGCTATGACCGTCATACATACTGTTATTTCCTCTGCTATGACCCTGAGACCATACTGGTATTTACTCTGCTCTGACCGTCATACACACTGTTATTTACTCTGCTATGACCATGAGACCATACTGTTATTTACTCTGCTATGACCGTCATACATACTGTTATTTCCTCTGCTATGACCCTGAGACCATACTGGTATTTAGTCTGCTATGACCATCATACATACTGTTATTTACTCTGCTGTGACCATCAGACATACTGTTATTGTAACAGTTTTCTATATGGGAAGGAGAGTCGTACCAAAATGCGGCGTGGCTATTTTGATTCATACTTTAATGAAACAAGGAAAAACACGAATCAATACGAAAACAACAAATGTAACACGAAAACCGAAACAGCCTATACTGGTGCAAACTAACACACGACAGAAATAAGGACTTAAGGACAATCACCCACGAAACACTCAAAGAATATGGCTGCCTAAATATGGTTCCCAATCAGAGACAACGATAAACACCTGCCTCTGATTGAGAACCACTTTAGACAGCCATAGACTAACCTAGAACACCCCACTAAGCTACAATCCCAATACCTGTGGAAAAAAAAAACAAGACAAAACACACCACATACAACAACCCATGTCACACCTGGCCTGACCAAATAGATAAAGAAAACACAAAATACTAAGACCAGGGCGTGACAGTTATGTACTCTGCTATGACCATCAGACATACTGTTATTTACTCTGCTATGACCATCAGACATACTGTTATTTACTCTGCTATGACCTTCAGACATACTATTCTCTGACCACCCCTTTATAACTTTTTTCCTTTTCTTCTATACATTCTATATTTTCTTCTACACCCTCTCTTTTTCTCTCTCTCCCTTTCCCTATTTCTCTCTCTCTCCTTTCCCTCTCCCTCTCTCCCTCTCTCCCTCTCTCCGTCTCTCCCTCTCTCTCTCTCTCTCTCTCTCTCTCTCTCTCTCTCTCTCCCTCTCTCCCTCTCTCCGTCTCTCCCTCTCTCTCTCTCTCTCTCTCTCTCTCTCTCTCTCCAGAGGCCTGTCCAGTGCTGTGTAGTGGTAATGGTCAGTATGATAAGGGATCCTGTATCTGCTACAGTGGATGGAAGGGAGCAGAGTGTGCCGTCCCCACCACCCACTGCATTGACCCTCTCTGTAGTGGACATGGGACCTGCACTGACGGGACCTGTGTCTGCTCCCTGGGGTACAAGGGAGACAACTGTGCCAAAGGTGAGGGGAGAGAGTGTGTGTTTGGGGGCGGGTGGGTTGGTGGGGGTGTGTGATGAGGGGTGTGTCAGGGAGTGTGTGTGATGGAATGGAAGCTGTATAGTGTGTAGCTCCTTACACTCAACAATCACATCACACACACAGCAGTTATCAGCAGCCTCCCAGTCCCAGCTCGTCACAGCGTCCTCTCCTCCCCAGTGGTCCCGTTGTGTTTCTCTATAAACAGATGAAGGATGGAGGAGCAGCCAGATACATCACGTCTGATTAAGTGATTATCACTGTTCTATTGATCCTGTTAAGACGGATCAGCCTGCTACACATTAACTCTGGAGATCTACAGAGATAAAGGGGAGGGAGGGAGGGAGGGAGGGAGGGAGGGAGGGAGGGAGGGAGGGAGGGAGGGAGGGAGGGAGGGAGGGAGGGAGGGAGGGGGGAGGGAGGGAGGGAGGGAGGGAGGGAGGGAGGAGGGAGGGAGGGAGGGAGGGAGGGAGGGAGGGAGGGAGGGAGGGAGGGAGGGAAGGAGGGAGGGAGGGAGGGGGAGGGAGGGAGGGAGGGAGGGAGGGAGGGAGGGGGGGGGGAGGGAGGGAGGGAGGGAGGGAGGGAGGGAGGGGGAGGGAGGGAGGGAGGGAGGGAGGGAGGGAGGGAGGGAGGGAGGGAGGGAGGGAGGGAGGGAGGGAGGGGGAGGGGGGAGGGAGGGAGGGAGGGAGGGAGGGAGGGAGGGAGGGAGGGAGGGAGGGAGGGAGGGAGGGAGGGAGGGAGGGAGGGAGGGAGGGAGGGAGGGAGGGGGAGGGAGGGAGGGAGGGAGGGAGGGAGGGAGGGAGGGAGGGAGGGAGGGAGGGAGGGGGGAGGGAGGGAGGGAGGGAGGGAGGGGGGAGGGAGGGAGGGAGGGAGGGAGGGGAGGGGGAGGGAGGGGAGGGAGGGAGGGAGGGAGGGAGGGAGGGAGGGGGAGGGAGGGAGGGAGGGAGGGAGGGAGGGAGGGGGAGGGAGGGAGGGAGGGAGGGGGAGGGAGGGAGGGAGGGAGGGAGGGAGGGAGGGAGGGAGGGAGGGAGGGAGGGAGGGAGGGGGAGGGAGGGAGGGAGGGAGGGAGGGAGGGAGGGAGGGAGGGAGGGAGGGAGGGAGGGAGGGAGGGAGGGAGGGAGGGAGGGAGGGAGGGAGGGAGGGAGGGAGGGAGGGAGGGAGGGAGGGAGGGAGTAGAGAGAGCAGGGGAGAGATCTGAAGAGGCGAGGGGTAGAGGACAGTTTGAGATCTGAAGAGGTCAGGGAGAGGACAGGTTGAGATCTGAAGAGGTGAGGGAGAGGACAGGTTGAGATCTGAAGAGGTGAGGGAGAGGACAGGTTGAGATCTGAAGAGGTGAGGGAGAGGACATGTGACTGGAAAGACAGAAAGAAAGGGAGTGAAGATGTGAGCATAAGATCATGATAGAGAAGAAAAGAGGTAGATGAAAAGAGAGAAAGAGAGAGAGAAGTGACATATAGAAGCAGAGCCACAGAGGAGGGCAGAGAACAGGGTCAGCATTTTCCTCCACTCTTCATTTACCCCCTCCTTCCCCCTCTGTTTCTTATCCACCTTTTTCCCCTTCTCTCTCTCTTAAATGTGATATCCATCACGCCCGAGTCACTCAAACAATTTACCTGAAGTGGCGATGACACATAAATCTATACGTGTGACCCTCCATTTCTGCCTCGCCAACAGAATGGAGCGCCCAGACAGCAGCGTGTGAAAATGAGTGGGGAGGGAGGTTTGATACAGGTGGAGAGAGGGAGCGCTGGGGGAGGAGGGGAAAGAGAGAGAGTGGGTAGTCAGCAGAGGGAAAGGGGGATTGGGGAGCGAGGGAGAGGTAAAGAAGCAGGAAGAGAAGGGGGAGGTGTCGAAAAGAGGGAGTTAGGGGGATTTGGGGAATGACGGTAGGACAGGAGGAGGAGGGGAGTGGGGGCTTATAGTTTGCCAGGAGGGAGTAATTTGTCAAATTGGTTTTCACTCACTGTTCATCCTCACATCTGCCTGTCAGCCAGCCTGCCAATGTCAGATTATCCCCAGTGCATTAGCACACACACACTAAGATGCAGGGAAGGTTATATGTGAGAAAACGCAGCCTTCTGAGTGAAAAGTATTGACTTATTAAATGCCTGTGAAAGGCTGTGTGAAGACAATTACTAACGTGTATCACGAGATGCTGCAAAAAATCAGATGAAGGAAACACGAAGTTAGTATTTCTCAATATTTGAAACATTATTATCTTTCTCTGTCTCTCTCCTTCTTTTCTCCCTTTCTCTTTCCCTCCCTCCCCCTCTCCCTCTCTCTCTCCTCCTCTCTGTCTGTAGTGGACTGCCTGGACCCGACCTGTTCTAATAACGGTGTCTGTGTGAACGGGGAGTGCCACTGTAAACCCGGCTGGGGCGGCCCACACTGTGAGCTGCAGCGGACACTGTGCCCAGACCAATGCCATGGCCACGGTGCATTCATACCAGACACTGGCCTCTGTAGCTGTGACCCCAATTGGATGGGACCAGACTGCTCAGTAGGTCAGTAGTACCCTATTCTGTAATCTGTAACCTCTGACCTCTAACCTTAACCCTTTACCTCTAACCCTAACTGGATGGGACCAGACTGCTCAGTAGGTCAGTAGTACCCTATTCTGTAATCTGTAACCTCTGACCTCTAACCTTAACCCTTTACCTCTAACCCTAACTGGATGGGACCAGACTGCTCAGTAGGTCAGTCGTGCCCTATTCTGTAATCTGTAACCTCTAACCTTAACCCTTTACCTCTAACCCTAACTGGATGGAACCAGACTGTTCTGTAAGTTGATACCTCATCTAACGCCTTACCGTTTGGGTGGGCCTAACCCTTAAATATTGCCCAATCCTCCTTGCCTTTTATCCTAACCCCAATCCAAGCTACCCCGTGGTTTACCCTGACTCTAGTAGTTATGCCTAACCCAACCAGTGGTTTACCCTGACTCTAGTAGTTATGCCTAACCCAACCAGTGGTTAACCCTGACTCTAGTAGTTATGCCTAACCCAACCAGTGGTTAACCCTGACTCTAGTAGTTATGCCTAACCCAACCAGTGGTTTACCCTGACTCTAGTAGTTATGCCTAACCCAACCAGTGGTTTACCCTGACTCTAGTAGTTATGCCTAACCCAACCAGTGGTTTACCCTGACTCTAGTAGTTATGCCTAACCCAACCAGTGGTTTACCCTGACTCTAGTAGTTATGCCTAACCCAACCAGTGGTTTACCCTGACTCTAGTAGTTATGCCTAACCCAACCAGTGTTTTACCCTGACTCTAGTAGTTATGCCTAACCCAACCAGTGGTTTACCCTGACTCTAATAGTTATGCCTAACCCAACCAGTGTTTTACCCTGACTCTAGTAGTTATGCCTAACCCAACCAGTGGTTAACCCTGACTCTAGTAGTTATGCCTAACCCAACCAGTGGTTAACCCTGACTCTAATAGTTATGCCTAACCCAACCAGTGGTTTACCCTGACTCTAATAGTTATGCCTAACCCAACCAGTGGTTTACCCTGACTCTAATAGTTATGCCTAACCCAACCAGTGGTTTACCCTGACTCTAGTAGTTATGCCTAACCCAACCAGTGGTTTACCCTGACTCTAATAGTTATGCCTAACCCAACCAGTGGTTTACCCTGACTCTAGTAGTTATGCCTAACCCAACCAGTGGTTTACCCTGACTCTAATAGTTATGCCTAACCCAACCAGTGGTTTACCCTGACTCTAATAGTTATGCCTAACCCAACCAGTGGTTTACCCTGACTCTAGTAGTTATGCCTAACCCAACCAGTGGTTTACCCTGACTCTAGTAGTTATGCCTAACCCAACCAGTGGTTTACCCTGACTCTAATAGTTATGCCTAACCCAACCAGTGGTTTACCCTGACTCTAGTAGTTATGCCTAACCCAACCAGTGGTTTACCCTGACTCTAGTAGTTATGCCTAACCCAACCAGTGGTTTACCCTGACTCTAGTAGTTATGCCTAACCCAACCAGTGGTTTACCCTGACTCTAGTAGTTATGCCTAACCCAACCAGTGGTTTACCCTGACTCTAATAGTTATGCCTAACCCAACCAGTGGTTTACCCTGACTCTAATAGTTATGCCTAACCCAACCAGTGGTTTACCCTGACTCTAATAGTTATGCCTAACCCAACCAGTGGTTTACCCTGACTCTAGTAGTTATGCCTAACCCAACCAGTGGTTTACCCTGACTCTAGTAGTTATGCCTAACCCAACCAGTGGTTTACCCTGACTCTAGTAGTTATGCCTAACCCAACCAGTGGTTTACCCTGACTCTAGTAGTTATGCCTAACCCAACCAGTGGTTTACCCTGACTCTAATAGTTATGCCTAACCCAACCAGTGGTTAACCCTGACTCTAATAGTTATGCCTAACCCAACCAGTGGTTTACCCTGACTCTAATAGTTATGCCTAACCCAACCAGTGGTTTACCCTGACTCTAATAGTTATGCCTAACCCAACCAGTGGTTTACCCTGACTCTAGTAGTTATGCCTAACCCAACCAGTGGTT
>NC_088243.1:79506241-79508741 GCF_036934945.1 Oncorhynchus masou masou
GGAACAACACTTTGTGAGATCAACTCTCTGTTCCCCACTAGAAACTAGGGCAGCTTTGTATGCTGTGTCTTTCACAAGACAAAACTCCTCACTCGTCTGCTTGTGGGTGCTGATCTAGGTTAGGCATGTGATCTACTGTAGGCTAGGCATGTGATCTACTGTAGGCTGTGCATGTGATCTACTGTAGGCTAGGCATGTGATCTACTGTAGGCTAGGCATGTGATCTACTGTAGGCTAGGCATGTGATCTACTGTAGGCTAGGCATGTGATCTACTGTAGGCTAGGCATGTGATCTACTGTAAGCTAGGCATGTGATCTACTGTAGGCTGTGCATGTGATCTACTGTAGGCTAGGCATGTGATCTACTGTAGGCTAGGCATGTGATCTACTGTAGGCTGTGCATGTGATCTACTGTAGGCTAGGCATGTGATCTACTGTAGGCTGTGCATGTGATCTACTGTAGGCTAGGCATGTGATCTACTGTAGGCTATGCATGTGATCTAGTGTAGGCCATGCATGTGATCTACTGTAGGCTATGCATGTGATCTACTGTAGGCCATGCATGTGATCTACTGTAGGCTATGCATGTGATCTACTATAGGCTATGCATGTGATCTACTGTAGGCCATACATGTGATCTACTGTAGGCTATGCATGTGATCTACTGTAGGCCATGCATGTGATCTACTGTAGGCCATGCATGTGATCTACTGTAGGCTATGCATGTGCTTGCATTTTAAACTCCTTCCGTTCCTTTTTTTCATAACGCCACTCTCTCAACCTCTGCACGTTTTCTCTCAATGCAGACATGTGGGACTTGGTTGACAAAGGTAAAACTGTATTTTGGTTTTCAGCGTTTAGCTTCTCGTGCTGCATAGTAGTAGGAACTAGTCGCTGCTAAGTCGTCTGTGGGTTTGGGGCTGGCTGGCGTTGGTAAGCTTGGCCCAGTAGACTAGTCATCTGTGTGCTATCTATATTTCTATATCTATATCTATATCTGTCTGTCTGTCTGTCTGTCTGTCTGTCTGTCTGTCTGTCTGTCTGTCTGTCTGTCTGTCTGTCTGTTACCAACCAACCAGTGTTTTACCATTCACAACCACACAACCACTGTAGCCAGGGGTTACCATCCACAACCTCACAGCCACTGTAGCCAGGGGTTACCATCCACAACCTCTCAGCCACTGTAGCCAGGGGTTACCATCCACAACCTATCAGCCACTGTAGCCAGGGGTTACCATCCACAAATTCTCAGCCACTGTAGCCAGGGGTTACCATCCACAACCTCTTAGCCACTGTAGCCAGGGGTTACTATCCACAACCTCACAGCCACCGTAGCCAGGGGTTACCATCCACAACCTCACAGCCACTGTAGCCAGGGGTTACCATCCACAACCTCTCAGCCACTGTAGCCAGGGGTTACTATCCACAACCTATCAGCCACTGTAGCCAGGGGTTACCATCCACAACATATCAACCACTGTAGCCAGGGGTTACCATCCACAACCTCTCAGCCACTGTAGCCAGGGGTTACCATCCAAAACTTCTCAGCCACTGTAGCCAGGGGTTACCATCCACAACCTCTCAGCCACCGTAGCCAGGGGTTACCATCCACAACCACTCAGCCACTGTAGCCAGGGGTTACCATCCACAACCTCTCAGCCACTGTAGCCAGGGGTTACCATCCACAACCTCTCAGCCACTGTAGCCAGGGGTTACCATCCACAACCTCTCAGCCACTGTAGCCAGGGGTTACCATCCACAACCTCTCAGCCACCGTAGCCAGGGGTTACCATCCACAACCACTCAGCCACTGTAGCCAGGGGTTACCATCCACAACCTCTCAGCCACTGTAGCCAGGGGTTACCATCCACAACCTCTCAGCCACTGTAGCCAGGGGTTACCATCCACAACCTCTCAGCCACTGTAGCCAGGGGTTACCATCCACAACCTCTTAGCCACTGTAGCCAGGGGTTACCATCCACAACCTCTCAGCCACTGTAGCCAGGAGTTACTATCCAGAGATCATAGTTCAAGCTGTGTCTATTAACAGAACAGTCCCCCTCAGTCTCTCTCTCTCATATGGGGTATATAACAGAACAGTCCCCCTCAGCCTCTCTCTCATATGGGGGTATATAACAGAACAGTCCCCCTCAGTCTCTCTCTCATATGGGGTATATAACAGAACAGTCCCCCTCAGTCTCTCTCTCATATGGGGTATATAACAGAACAGTCCCCCTCAGCCTCTCTCTCATATGGGGGTATATAACAGAACAGTCCCCCTCAGTCTCTCTCTCATATGGGGTATATAACAGAACAGTCCCCCTCAGTCTCTCTCTCATATGGGGTATATAACAGAACAGTCCCCCTCAGCCTCTCTCTCATATGGGGTATATAACAGAACAGTCCCCCTCAGCCTCTCTCTCATATGGGGTATATAACAGAACAGTCCCCCTCAGTCTCTCTCTCATATGGGGTATATAACAGAACAGTCCCCCTCAGC
>NC_088243.1:79513741-79521241 GCF_036934945.1 Oncorhynchus masou masou
GCTGGATGACACAACTGCTGCTACTGCTGCTGGGGAATGGTATCAACTTTCTGTAGGAGACCACGTCTTCTATCTACTCCTCTGTTCTGTTCTCTCTCTCTCTCTCTCTCTCTCCTTCCCTCTCTGTGTGTGCTGACCCATAACCCAAGGCTTTTTAAGGGGGATTTCATCACATCCAACTACATTAGTGAGGGGAATGGACTTAATAGTTTCTGAAATCCCACTTTATTTCTGGTTAGTATGAGGGGAATTTAATCGTCCTCTAGCATTAAGGAGAGGGCCTGCCTGCCTGCCTGCCTGCCTGGCTAGCCGATCAATGCCCCATATAGATGCTGCTGTCCTTGCTCTGCATAACGGTCGGTCAGCTTAAAATGGATCCATTTTACAGACAATCATGGCTAACACTCTGTTGTGCTCTATGGTCCTGGGCCAACGCACACATACACACACATACACCCTCAACACTCAATTAGTCAGAATAGTACATGGCTGGTCTGAGGGCCAGACCCTTTTTCCCCAATGACATACCCAAATCTAACTGCCTGCAGCTCAGGACCTGAAGCAAGGATATGCATATTCTTTATACCATTTGAAAGGAAAAACTTTGACGTTTGTGGAAATGTGAAATTAATGGAGGAGAATATAACACAATAGATCTGGTAAAAGATAATACAAAGAAAAAAAACATGCGTTGAAATTATATATTTGAAATGCAAGAGAAAGGTCACAATGTATTATTCCAGATTAGGCACAATTTTGATTTTGGCCACTAGACGGCATCAGTGTATGTGCAAAGTTTTAGACCGATCCAATGATCCACTCCATTTCTGTTCAAAATGTTGTATCAAGACTGCCCAAATGTTTATTAATACATTTTCATGTTCATAACTGCACTCTCCTCAAACAATAGCATTGCAATTCTTTTACTGTAAAAGCAACTGTAAATTGGATGTAACAAGAATTTAAGCATTCTGCCAATATCAGAGATGTCTATGTCCTGGGAAATGTTCTTGATACTTAAAACGTCATGCTAATCACATTAGCGCACGTTAGGCGAACCACCCCGTGGGTGGGACACCGATCCCGTAGAAGATTTAACCACTCAGAGTTAATGCCTAACCTTAACCACTCAGAGTTAATGCCTAACCTTAACCACTCAGAGTTAATGCCTAACCTTAACCACTCAGAGTTAATGCCTAACCTTAACCACTCAGAGTTAATGCCTAACATTAACCACTCAGAGTTAATGCCTAACCTTAACCACTCAGAGTTAATGCCTAACATTAACCACTCAGAGTTAATGCCTAACCTTATGATTTAGGAGCTGATGCCTGGACTTAACCTTAAACACTTTCAAATTTGATGTTTAGAACACCTTTGAAATTTGACGTTTGAGAAACATGGATGAACGTCTAACTCTGACGTGAGACTGTGAGAGCTGGTTGGGTCACAGTATGGAGAATGGAAATTAAATTTGCCATGCAGATATCTAATTGATGTGTTGTGTGATCAATCAATGTGACTTTCAGGAATGCTTTACCATAATCATTGGATTGACTGAGACCTTTAATGCATTAAAACACAATAAAGTATGTCTCTCTTTCTCTCTCCCTCCTCATCTATCACTCTATCTCTCCCTTCTATCTCTCTCTTCCACCCATTTGTTCTCTCTCTACCCCCACTCTCTCTCTGCCTATCCCTTACTCTCTATCCCGCTCTCTCTCTCTCTTTCCCCCTCTCTACCTCGCCCCTCACTCTCCCTCATCCTCCCACTCTCTCTCCCCCTCCCCCTCCCCCTCCCCCTGCCCCCCTCCTCTCTCACTCTCTCTGCCCTTCCCTCTCTCTCTCTCTCCATCCCGTCTCTCCATCTCTCCCCCCTCTCTCTCTCCCTCCCCCTCACTCTCTCTTACCCCTTTCTCTCTCCATCTCTCCCCCCTCTCTCTCTCCCTCCCCCTCACTCTCTCTTACCCCTTTCTCTCCCTATCTTCCCCCTCTCTCTCTCTTGCTCTCTCCCTCCCCCATATCTCCCTCCCCCTCTCTCTCCCTCTCCCTCCCCCTCTCTCTCTCTCCCTCTCCCCGCTCTCTCTCCCCACTCTCTCACTTTTTCTCCCCCCTCTCTATCTCTCCCCATCTCTCTCTCTCGCTCCCTCTCTTACTCTCTCTCTCCTTCCCCCCTATATATCTTTATCTCTCTCTCTACATCCCATGTTCCTCTCCCTCCCTCCCTCTCCTCAGATGGCTGTCCTAACCTGTGTAATGGTAATGGTCAGTGTACCATAGGGGAGCAGAGCTGGCACTGTGAATGCCAGACAGGCTGGAGGGGTGCCGGATGCAGCGTTGCCATGGAGACCTCCTGTGCCGACAACACGGACAATGAAGGGGGTATGTGTGGGAAATGAAGGGGTTAGACCACTGGTAGTTCAGCAGTGCAAACTTTTCATCTGAAGTTGAAATAAATTGTAAGGAGAATGAAGTAACCTTTCATAGTAAAATGTGTGTGTTTGAGACACTGAAACTATCTCAGCTCTCAGCTCTCCACTCTCTCTCTCCCTCCTCTCTTTCTCCACTCCTCTCTCTCTCCCTCCTCTCTTTCTCCACTCCTCTCTCTCTCCCTCCTCTCTTTTTCCCTCCTCACTTTATCCCTCCTCTCTTTCTCCCTCCTCTCTTTCTCCCTCCTCTTTCCCTCCACTCCTCTCTCTCTCCACTCCTCTCTCTCTGCACTCCTCTCTATCTCCCTCCTCTCTTTCTCCCTCCTCTCTCTCCACTCCTCTCTTTCTACCTCCTCTCTCTCTCCCTGCTCTCTTTCTCCCTCCTCTCCTTCTCCCTCCTCTCTCTCTCCACTCCTCTCTTTCTCCCTCCTCTCTTTCTCGCTCCTCTCTTTCTCCATCCTCTCTCTCTCCCTGCTCTCTCTCCCTGCTCTCTTTCTCCCTCCTCTCTTTCTCCACTCCTCTCTTTTACCTTCTCTCTCTCTCCACTCCTCTCTTTCTCCCTCCTCTCTTTCTCGCTCCTCTCTTTCTCCCTCGTCTCTCACTCCCTGCGCTCTCTCTCCCTCCTCTCTCTCTCCACTCCTCGGTTTCTCCCTGCTTTCTTTCTCCATCCCTTCTCCCTCCACTCCTCTCTTTCTCCCTGATCTCTTTCTCCTTCCTCTCTTTCTCCCTCCTCTCTCTCTCCCTGCTCTCTCTCCCTCCTCTCTTTCTCCCTCCTCTCGTTCTGACTCCTCTCTCTCTCCCTGCACTCTTTCTCCCTCCTCTCTCCCTCCACTCCTCTCTTTCTCCCTGCTCTCTTTCTCCCTCCTTTCTCTCTCCATGCTTTCTTTCTCCCTCCTCTCTTTCTCCATCCTCTCTCTCTCCGTCCTCTCTCTCTCCCTGCTCTCTCTCTCTCTCCACTCCTCACTTTCTCCCTGCTCTCTTTCTCCCTCCTCTCTCCATCCACTCCTTTCTTTCTCCCTGATCTCTTTCTCCATCCTCCCTCTCTTCAGCCTCTCTCTCTCCCTGCTCTCTCTCTCCACTCCTCTCTTTCTCCCTGCTCTCTTTCTCCCTCCTCTCTTTTTCCCTGATCTCTCTCTCCCTCCTCTCTCTCTCCCTGCTCTCTCTCTCCACTCCTCTCTTTCATCCCTCCTCTCTTTCTCCACTCCTCTCTCTCTCCATGCTCTCTTTCTCCCTCCTCTCTTTCTCCACTCCTCTCTTTCTCCCTGCTCTCTTTCTCCCTCCTCTCTCCCTCGACTCCTCTCTTTCTCTCTGATCTCTTTCTACCTCCTCTCTTTCTCCCTCCTCTCTTTCCCCCTTCTCTCTTTCCCCCTTCTCTCTTTCTCTCTATCTCCCTCCTCTCTTTCTCCCTTCTCTCTTTCTCCCTTCTCTCTTTCTCCCTCCTCTCTATCTCCCTCCTCTCTATCTCCCTCCTCTCTTTCTCCCTCCTCTCTTTCTCCCTACTCTCTTTCTCTCTGATCTCTTTCTCCCTTCTCTCTTTCTCCCTTCTCTCTTTCTCCCTCCTCTCTTTCTCTCTGATCTCTTTCTCCCTTCTCTCTATCTCCCTTCTCTCTTTCTCCCTCCTCTCTATCTCCCTCCTCTCTTTCTCCCTCCTCTCTTTCTCCCTCCTCTCTTTCTCCCTCCTCTCTATCTCCCTCCTCTCTTTCATCCCTCCTCTCTTTCTCCCTCCTCTCTTTCTCCCTCCTCTCCCTCTCCCTCATCTCTCTCTCCCTCCTCTCTCTCTCCCTGCTCTCTTTCTCCACTCCTCTCTCTCTCCATGCTCTCTTTCTCCCTCCTCTCTTTCTCCACTCCTCTCTTTCTCCCTGCTCTCTTTCTCCCTCCTCTCTCCCTCGACTCCTCTCTTTCTCTCTGATCTCTTTCTACCTCCTCTCTTTCTCCCTCCTCTCTTTCCCCCTTCTCTCTTTCCCCCTTCTCTCTTTCTCTCTATCTCCCTCCTCTCTTTCTCCCTTCTCTCTTTCTCCCTCCTCTCTATCTCCCTCATCTCTATCTCCCTCCTCTCTTTCTCCCTCCTCTCTTTCTCCCTCCTCTCTTTCTCTCTGATCTCTTTCTCCCTTCTCTCTTTCTCCCTTCTCTCTTTCTCCCTCCTCTCTATCTCCCTCCTCTCTTTCTCCCTCCTCTCTTTCTCCCTCCTCTCTTTCTCCCTACTCTCTATCTCCCTCATCTCTATCTCCCTCCTCTCTTTCTCCCTCCTCTCTTTCTCCCTCCTCTCTTTCTCTCTGATCTCTTTCTCCCTTCTCTCTTTCTCCCTTCTCTCTTTCTCCCTCCTCTCTATCTCCCTCCTCTCTATCTCCCTCCTCTCTTTCTCCCTCCTCTCTATCTCCCTCCTCTCTTTCTCCCTTCTCTCTATCTCCCTCCTCTCTTTCTCCCTCCTCTCTTTCTCCCTCTTCTCTTTCTCCCTCCTCTCTATCTCCCTCCTCTCTTTCTCGCTGAACTCTTTCCCCCTTCTCACTTTCTCCCTCCTCTCTTTCTCCCTCCTCTCTCTCTCCCTCCACTCTCTCTCCCTGTTCTCTTTCTCCACTCCTCTCTCTCTCTCCATGCTCTCTTTCTCCCTCCTCTCTTTCTCCACTCCTCTCTTTCTCCCTGCCACCTTTCTCCCTCCTCTCTCCCTTGACTCCTCTCTTTCTCTCTGATCTCTTTCTACCTTCTCTCTTTCTCCCTCCTCTCTTTCTCCCTCCTCTCTTTCTCCCTCCTCTCTTTCTCCCTCCTCTCTATCTCCATCCTCTCTATCTCCCTCCTCTCTTTCTCCCTCTTCTCTTTTTCCCTCCTCTCTATCTCCCTCCTCTCTTTCTCCCTCCTCTCTTTCTCCCTCCTCTCTATCTCCCTCCTCTCTATCTCCCTCTTCTCTTTCTCCCTCCTCTCTTTCTCCCTCCTCTCTTTCTCTCTGATCTCTTTCTCCCTTCTCTCTTTCTCCCGTCTCTCTTTCTCCCTCCTCTCTATCTCCCTCCTCTCTTTCTCCCTCCTCTCTTTCTCCCTCCTCTCTTTCTCCCTCCTCTCTATCTCCCTCCTCTCTTTCTCGCTGATCTCTTTCCCCCTTCTCACTTTCTCCCTCCTCTCTTTCTCCCTCCTCTCTTTCGCCCTCCTCTCTTTCTCCCTTCTCTCTATCTCCCTCCTCTCTTTCTCCCTCCTCTCTATCTCCCTCCTCTCTTTCTCCCTCCTCTCTATCTCCCTCCTCTCTATCTCCCTTCTCTCTTTCTCACTCCTTTCTTTCTCCCTTCTCTCTTTCTCCCTCCTCTCCTTTTCCCTCCTCTCTCTAGATGGTCTGACGGACTGTATGGATCCAGACTGTTGTATCCAGAGCCCGTGTCAGAACAGCCCTCTGTGTCGGGGCTCCAGAGACCCCCTCCAGGTGATCCAGCAGAGCCCCCTGTCTCTGTCCCAACCCCGGGTAGGATCCTTCTATGACAGGGTCATGATGCTGGTGGGACGGGACAGCACACACATCATACCTGGGGAAAACCCATTCAATGCCAGGTGAGCGAATACACACTTTAGATTACATACACATGACACATACTGCAACACACACCACACACACATGTGAATACTAACACACAATCTATTATTTTTGTTGATGTATTATACACAGTATCTCTCTCTCTCAATTCAATTCAATTCAAGGGGCGTTATTGGCATAGGAAACATATGTTAACATTGCCAAAGCAAGTGAAGTAGATAATATATAAAAGTGAAATAAACATTCAAAATGAACAGTAAACTTTACTCTCGCTCTCTCTCTCTCTCTCTCTCTCTCTCTGTCTCTCTCTGTCTCTTTCTCTCTCTGTCTCTGTCTCTCTATCTTTGTCTCCGTCTCTCTCTCTCTCTCTTTCTCTCTCTGTCTCTCTGTCTCTGTCTCTCTCTCTCTCTCTCTCTTTCTCTCTCTGTCTCTCTGTCTCTCTGTCTCTCTGTCTCTCAGCTTGGCGTCTCTGATCCGAGGTCAGGTGTTAACTACAGATGGTACTCCCCTGGTGGGAGTCAATGTTTCCTTTGTCAGATATCCACACTATGGATATACTCTCACACGCCAGGACGGAACGTAAGTACCACATACACACACTACCGTTCAAAACTTTGGGCTCACTTAGAAATCTCCTTGTTTTTGAAGGAAAAGTACGTTTTTGTCCATTAAAATAACATAAAATTGATCAGAAATACAGTGTAGACATTGTTAATGTCGTAAATGACTATAGTAGCTGGAAACGGCTTATTTTTGAATGGAATATCTACATAGGCGTACAGAGGCCCATTATCAGCTCCTGTGTTCCTGTGTTCCAATGGCACGTTGTGTTAGCTAATCCAAGTTTATAATTTTAAAAGGCTAATTGATCATTAGAAAACCCTTATGCAATTATGTTAACACAGATGAAAACTGTTGTCTGATTAAAGAAGCAATAAAATTGGCCTTCTTTAGACTAGTTGAGTATCTGGACCATCAGCATTTTGTGGGTTCGATTACAGACTCAAAATGGCTAGAAACAAATAACTTTCTTCTGAAACTCGTCAGTCTATTCTTGTTCTGAGAAATGAAGGTTATTCCGTGCGAGAAATTGCCAAGAAATTGAAGATTTTGTGTACTACTGTGTACTACTCCCTTCACAGAACTTTTCTTTCAAACACAAGGAAACTTCTAAGTGACCCCAAACTTTTGGACGGTAATGTACATAGTAACTAATGCAATTCTGATTCTGTCTCCAGGTTTGACCTTCTAGCGAACGGCGGCGCCTCGTTGACCCTGAGGTTTGAGCGCGCTCCGTTCATCACGCAGGACCGCACGGTGTGGTTACCATGGAGTCGTTTCTACGTCATGGATACGCTGGTGATGAAGACTGAGGAGAACACCATCCCAGGGTGTGACCTCAGCGGCTTCCTCCGACCTGACCCTGTGGTCATTACCTCACCTCTGTCATCACTCTTCTCCTCTCGACCCAGGGACAAGCCCATCATACCTGAGACACAGGTAACCAGACTCTCTTTCCATCTCCTTCCTCTCCTTCCTCTCATCCCTCTGTCTCTCCTC
>NC_088243.1:79526241-79528741 GCF_036934945.1 Oncorhynchus masou masou
CCCTCCCTCCCTGTCTCCCTGTCTCCCTCCCTCCCTGTCTCCCTCCCTCCCTGTCTCCCTGTCTCCCTCCCTCCCTGTCTCCCTCCCTCCCTGTCTCCCTCCCTGTCTCCCTCCCTCCCTCCCTGTCTCCCTGTCTCCCTCCCTCCCTGTCTCCCTCCCTCCCTCCCTGTCTCCCTCCCTGTCTCCCTCCCTCCCTCCCTGTCTCCCTCCCTGTCTCCCTCCCTCCCTTCGTCCTGTCTAGGTATCCTCCATAAGGGTAGTGGTGAGAACGTGTTTGTGTCACAGCAGCCCCCTGTGATCAGCAGTGTAATGGGGAACGGCCGTCGACGCTCTATCTCCTGCCCCAGCTGTAACGGCCTCGCCGACAGCAACAAGCTACTGGCGCCCGTAGCCCTGGCAATAGGCATCGACGGGAGCCTCTACGTGGGAGACCTGAACTTCATACGCAGGGTCTACCCCTCGCTCAATACCACAGGCATACTGGAACTGAGGTACAGATGGAGGGATGAGGAGAGGAGAGGGGAGGAGGGGGTTGGGCTGGAGAGGAGAGGAGGGGGAGAGGACAGTGTGGAGTAGTGTGTAGGATATAGAACATGTTGGATGAGATCAGTGAGGTTGTAATGAAAGCAGGGAGGGCTCGGGGGACAGAGTGATTGAAGTAGAATTATACACTGCACTAGATCGTACATCTCCTGGGTGTTTTTATCCATATTTAACTATGCTCTTCCCTCCACCGCTCCACAGCTATCTCTCTCTCTCTCTGTCGTTCTGTTGTCCCCTCAGAAACACTATTGCTATCTCTCTCTCTCTCTATCGTTCTGTTGTCCCCTCAGAAACACTACAGCTATCTCTCTCTCTCTGTCGTTCTGTTGTCCCCTCAGAAACACTACAGCTATCTCTCTCTCTCTCTGTCGTTCTGTTGTCCCCTCAGAAACACTATTGCTATCTCTCTCTCTCTCTGTCGTTCTGTTGTCCCCTCAGAAACACTACAGCTATCTCTCTCTCTCTCTGTCGTTCTGTTGTCCCCTCAGAAACACTATTGCTATCTCTCTCTCTCTCTGTCGTTCTGTTGTCCCCTCAGAAACACTATTGCTATCTCTCTCTCTCTGTCGTTCTGTTGTCCCCTCAGAAACACTATTGCTATCTCTCTGTCTCTCTGTCGTTCTGTTGTCCCCTCAGAAACACTATAGCTATCTCTCTCTCTCTGTCGTTCTGTTGTCCCCTCAGAAACACTATTGCTATCTCTCTCTCTCTCTGTCGTTCTGTTGTCCCCTCAGAAACACTATTGCTATCTCTCTCTCTCTCTGTCGTTCTGTTGTCCCCTCAGAAACACTATTGCTATCTCTCTCTCTCTGTCGTTCTGTTGTCCCCTCAGAAACACTATTGCTATCTCTCTGTCTCTCTGTCGTTCTGTTGTCCCCTCAGAAACACTATAGCTATCTCTCTCTCTCTGTCGTTCTGTTGTCCCCTCAGAAACACTATTGCTATCTCTCTCTCTCTCTCTGTCGTTCTGTTGTCCCCTCAGAAACACTATTGCTATCTCTCTCTCTCTCTGTCGTTCTGTTGTCCCCTCAGAAACACTATTGCTATCTCTCTCTCTCTGTCGTTCTGTTGTCCCCTCAGAAACACTATTGCTATCTCTCTGTCTCTCTGTCGTTCTGTTGTCCCCTCAGAAACACTACAGCTATCTCTCTCTCTCTCTGTCGTTCTGTTGTCCCCTCAGAAACACTATTGCTATCTCTCTCTCTCTGTCGTTCTGTTGTCCCCTCAGAAACACTATTGCTATCTCTCTGTCTCTCTGTCGTTCTGTTGTCCCCTCAGAAACACTACAGCTATCTCTCTCTCTCTCTGTCGTTCTGTTGTCCCCTCAGAAACACTATTGCTATCTCTCTCTCTGTCGTTCTGTTGTCCCCTCAGAAACACTATAGCTATCTCTCTCTCTCTCTCTGTCGTTCTGTTGTCCCCTCAGAAACACTACAGCTATCTCTCTCTCTCTGTTGTTCTGTTGTCCCCTCAGAAACACTACAGCTATCTCTCTCTCTCTGTCGTTCTGTTGTCCCCTCAGAAACACTATTGCTATCTCTCTCTCTCTCTGTCATTCTGTTGTCCCCTCAGAAACACTATTGCTATCTCTCTCTCTCTGTTGTTCTGTTGTCCCCTCAGAAACACTACAGCTATCTCTCTCTCTCTCTCTCTCTGTCGTTCTGTTGTCCCCTCAGAAACACTATTGCTATCTCTCTCTCTCTCTGTCGTTCTGTTGTCCCCTCAGAAACACTATAGCTATCTCTCTCTCTCTCTGTCGTTCTGTTGTCCCCTCAGAAACACTACAGCTATCTCTCTCTCTCTCTGTCGTTCTGTTGTCCCCTCAGAAACACTATAGCTATCTCTCTCTCTCTCTGTCGTTCTGTTGTCCCCTCAGAAACACTATTGCTATCTCTCTCTCTCTCTGTCGTTCTGTTGTCCCCTCAGAAACACTATTGCTATCTCTCTCTCTCTGTCG
>NC_088243.1:79533741-79543741 GCF_036934945.1 Oncorhynchus masou masou
GTGTGTGTGTGTGTGTGTGTGTGTGTGTGTGTGTGTGTGTGTGTGTGTGTGTGTGTGTGTGTGTGTGTGTGTGTGTGTGTGTGTGTGTGTGTGTGTGTGTGTGTGTGTGTGTGTGTGTGTGTGTGTGTGTGTGTGTGTGGTGGGTGTGTTTCTCCAGGTATTGCTGTGGATCAGAATGGTCTGATGCAGTGTGTGTGTGTGTGTGTTCCTCCAGGTATTGCTGTTGATCAGAATGGTCTGATGCAGTGTGTGTGTGTTTCTCCAGGTATTGCTGTGGATCAGAATGGTCTGATGCAGTGTGTGTGTGTGTTTCTCCAGGTATTGCTGTGGATCAGAATGGTCTGATGCAGTGTGTGTGTGTTTCTCCAGGTATTGCTGTGGATCAGAATGGTCTGATGCAGTGTGTGTGTGTGTTTCTCCAGGTATTGCTGTGGATCAGAATGGTCTGCTGTATTTTGTGGACGCCACTATGATCCGTAAGGTTGACCAAAACGGGATCATCTCCACTCTACTGGGCGCCAACGACCTGACCGCAGTACGACCACTCAGCTGTGACGCTAGCATGGACGTCAGCCAGGTAGGGAGGGAGTTCATTACATGAGGAGAGAGGGGGAGGGAGGAACCTGATTTAGTTGGAGCCAAAAATATGTAAGTGTCTATTTAAATCAGTTATGAACGTTTCAAACAGGTTGAAAACAACCTGATCTGGTTTACATGCAATGAACACTTTCTTTTTGGTCTGTAAAATTCTGAAAATACACTACATGACCAAAAGTATGTGGACACCTGCTCGTCAAACATCTCCTAACAAAATCATACGCATTAATATGGAGTCAGTCCCCCCTTTGCTGCTATAACAACCTTCACTCTTCTGGGAAGGCTTTCCATTTCCACATGTTGGAACATTGCTGCGGGGGCTTGCTTCCATTCAGCCACAAGAGCATTAGTGAGGTCGGGCCCTGATGTTGGGTGGTTAGAGCTGACTCGCAGTCGGCGTTCCAATTCATCCCAAAGGTCTTCGATGGAGTTGAGGTCAGGGCTCTGTGCTGGCCAGTCAAGTTCTTCCACACTGATCTCGACAAGCCATTTCTGTATCGACCTCACTTTGTGTCTGGGGGCATTGTCATGCTGAAACAGGAAAGGGCATTCCCCAAACTGTTACCACAAAGTTGGAAGCACAGAATCGTCTAGAATGTCATTGTATGCTGTATAGTTAAGATTTCCCTTCACTGGAACTAAGGGGCCCAAACCATGAAAAACAGCCCCAGACCATTATTCCTCCTCCACCAAACTTTACAGTTGTTGCTATGCATTCGGGCAGGTAGCGTTCTCCTGGCATCAGCCAGACCCAGATTAGTCCATCGGACTGCCAGATGGTGAAGCGTGATTCATCACGCCAGAGTATGTGCTTCCACTGTTCCAGAGTTCAATGGCGGCAAGCTTTACACCACTCCAGCCAACGCTTTGCATTGTGCATGGTGAATTTAGGCTTGTGTGCAGCTGGTCGGCCATATCAACCCATTTCATGAAGCTCCAGATGAATAGTTATTGTGCTGAAGTTGCTTCCAGAGGCAGTTTGGGACTCAGTAGTGATGTT
This sequence comes from Oncorhynchus masou masou, assembly GCF_036934945.1. NCBI lineage: Eukaryota > Metazoa > Chordata > Actinopteri > Salmoniformes > Salmonidae > Oncorhynchus > Oncorhynchus masou. Next base: position 79,535,339 of record NC_088243.1, read on the forward strand.
GCAACCGAGGACAGATGATTTTTACTCTCTATGCACTTCAGTACTCGGTGGTCCCGTTCTGTAAGCTTGTGTGGCCTACCACTTCACAGCTGAGCTGTTGTTGCTCCTAGACGTTTCCACTTCACAAAAACAGCACTTACAGTTGACCGGGGCAGCTCCAGCAAGGCAGAAATTATGAACTGACTTGTTGGAAAGGTGGCATCATATGATGGTGCCACGTTGAAGGTCACTGAGCTCTTCAGTAAGGCCATTCTACTGCTAATGTTTGTCTATGGAGATTGCATGGCTGTACGGTCGATTTTATACACCTCTCGGCAGGTAGTGTGAGTGAAATAGCTGAATCCACTAATTTGAAGTGATGTCCTCATACTTTTTGTTATGTGGCTTTTGTGATAAACCCTGAATTTGTTTGTTATTTTGTTTATCAGGTGCGTCTGGAGTGGCCTACAGACCTGGCAGTAAACCCCATGGATAACTCTCTGTACGTCCTGGAGAACAACGTTGTGCTGCGCATCACTGAGAACCACCAAGTGAGTTTTGCTTCCTTATCAATTATCGTCATATAAGCAGTTTTAAACTACTGTCGTAATATAATCAGTTATCACGATATAAATCAATTATCATGATATAATCACTTATCACGATATAATCAGTTATCACGATATAATCAGTTATCATGATATAATCAATTATCACGATATAATCAATTATCATGATATAATCAGTTATCATGATATAATCAGTTATCATGATATAATCAATTATCACGATATAATCGGTTATTACGATACAAGAGGTTATCGTGACTTCAACAAAATCTTGATGCTATTATCAATAATGTCTTGTTATATTATCTGCACATTAAATAACATTATCTCCCCAGGTGAGCGTCATAGCAGGGCGGCCCATGCATTGTCAGGTTCCAGGTGTAGACTACAGCCTGAGTAAGCTTGCCATCCATGCTGCGTTGGAGAGCGCGACAGCCATCGCCCTGTCTTACACCGGAGTTCTCTACATCGCTGAGACGGACGAGAAGAAAATCAACCGCGTCAGACAGGTACAACAGCACCTTTGTCTTTAAACATTAACAAGTAGCTTTACCTTACTGCATTGTGGGGTTTGGAGTTTGCAAGAAAGGCATTTCACTGTACTTGTGCACGTGACATTAAAACTTGAAACTTTCACTTTTCTGTTTCTAAAACATTCTGTCTTTCCTGTCTTCCTTGTCTCATCTCTGTCGTTCTCTCTCTCTCTCTCGTTTGTTGTCTTTCTCCCCTTCCTTCTCTCTCAGGTATCCACTAATGGCGAGATGTCTCTGCTGGCCGGCGCCACATCAGACTGCGACTGCAAGAATGATGTCAACTGCAACTGTTTCTATGGCGACGACGGCTACGCGCCCGACTCCGGCCTCAACTCCCCGGCCTCGCTCGCCGTCTCACCCGACGGAACGCTTTTCATCGCCGATCTTAACAACATACGCATCAGAGCCGTACGAGCCAATCGACCCGGCCCGTCAGCCTCGGGGGCAGGATCCGGATCGATGATGGGACAATATGAAGTTGCGTCGCCACGGGAACAGGAGCTCTATGTGTTCAACGGTGACGGTCAACATCTACAGACCGTGAGTCTGGTCACGGGAGAACCGCTATATAACTTCACCTACGGGCCGGACAGAGAGCTAGCCACGGTGGTGGACAACTGCAACAACAGTCTCAGGGTGAGAAGGGAGGGTCTGGGCCAGGGGGGGAGTTCTGGCCTCCTCAGACTGGTGTTACTGCCAGAGAACCAGGTGGTGACCCTGGGTTTGGACCCTGCTGGGGGGTTGAGGAGTGTCTCAGCCCAGGGACAGGAGGTGGCCCTACTGGGGTACTCTGGGAGTACAGGACTACTGGCCACCAAGGCTGACGAGACCGGATGGACCAGCTTCTACCAGTGAGTGGATGTGGGGGTGGGGTTTTATGCATCTGTCAAAAACGGACACTTCAGCAGTACTCAGGGTCACATATTAGCTGCATTGCCTGGCAGACATCGAGCTAGGATTTGTTTACAGTCCACTGCTGCCCCCTGGAGTCAACTTCTGTCACACAAGTGTGTGCTTCAGTCAGAGCCAACAGAACGGACAGGTTTTAGAGGTCCATAGAGGTTTGCTTTTGTCACTGCACACACACACACACTTTCTGCTGAGAACTGCCATGTTATGAGAAATCCACGGAGACCAGCTATTCCCAGCTCCTCTGTACAAGTAAGCTGTGAGAGGAGAGGAGAGGAGAGGAGGGGAGGGGAGGGGAGGGGAGGGGAGGGGAGAGGAGAGGAGAGGAGAGGAGAGGAGAGGAGAGGAGAGGAGAGGAGAGGAGAGGAGAGGAGAGGAGAGGAGAGGAGAGGAGAGGAGAGGAGAGGAGAGGAGAGGAGAGGAGAGGAGAGGAGAGGAGAGGAGAGGACTGAAAATGACAACTGAAAATCACAATGATTAAGGACTATTTTGTCACTAGTTGTCCCTGTCTTCCCAAGTGGGACAGTGAGAAGTAACCTCTATATGTCTCTCTCCTCCAGGTATGACAGTGAGAAATAACCTCTATATGTCTCCCTCCTCCAGGAATGACAGTGGGGAGTAACCTCTATATGTCTCTCTCCTCCAGGTTTGACAGTGAGAAGTAACCTCTATATGTCTCTCTCCTCCAGGTATGACAGTGAGAAGTAACCTCTATATGTCTCTCTCCTCCAGGTATGACAGTGAGAAGTAACCTCTATATGTCTCTCTCCTCCAGGAATGAGTGAGGAGTAACCTCTATATGTCTCCCTCCTCCAGGTATGACATTGAGAAGTAACCTCTATATGTCTCTCTCCTCCAGGTATGACAGTGAGAAATAACCTCTATATGTCTCCCTCCTCCAGGAATGACAGTGAGAAGTAACCTCTATATGTCTCCCCCAGGTATGACAGTGAGAAGTAACCTCTATATGTCCTCTCCAGGTATGACAGTGAGAAGTAACCTCTATATGTCTCCTCCAGGTATGACAGTGAGAGGTAACCTGTATATGTCTTCCTCCTCTAGGTATGACAGTGAGAAGTAACCTCTATATGTCTCCCTCCTCCAGGAATGACTGTGAGAAGTAACCTCTATATGTCTACCTCCTCCAGGTATGACAGTGAGAAGTAACCTCTATATGTCTCCTCCAGGTATGACAGTGAGAAGTAACCTCTATATGTCTCCTCCAGGAATGACAGTGAGAAGTAACCTCTATATGTCTCCTCCAGGTATGACAGTGAGGGTCGTCTGACCAATGTAACCTATCCTACTGGCATGGTGACCAGTCTGCACCGGGAGATGGAACGTTCCATCAACATTGACATAGAGAGCTCCAGCAGAGACGATGACGTCACCGTTATCACCAACCTGTCCTCTGTGGAGGCCTCATACACCGTGGTGCAAGGTGGGACATACACACACATGCATACACACACCCCACAGTGCAAGGGACACACGCACATATACACACACACCATGGTTCAAAGTGAGATACAGCATATTAGTATCAAATCAAATCAAACTTTATTTGTCACATGTGCCGAATTCAACAAGTGTAGACCTTACCGTGAAATGCTTACTAACAAGCCCTTTACCAACAGTGCAGTTCTAGAAGAGTTAAGAAAATATTTACAAAATAGACTAAAGTAAAAAATAAAATGTAACACAATAAGAATAACAATAATGAGGTTTTATACAGGGGGTACCAGTACCGAGTCAGTGTGCAGGGGTACAGGTTAGTAATGAGGTTATATACAGGGGGCACCAGTACCGAGTCAGTGTGCAGGGGTACAGGTTAGTAATGAGGTTATATACAGGGGGTACCAGTACCGAGTCAGTGTGCAGGGATACCGGTTAGTAATGAGGTTATATACAGGGGGTACCAGTACCGAGTCAGTGTGCAGGGGTACCGGTTAGTAATGAGGTTATATACAGGGGGTACCAGTACCGAGTCAGTGTGCAGGGATACAGGTTAGTAATGAGGTTATATACAGGGGGTACCAGTACCGAGTCAGTGTGCAGGGGTACCGGTTAGTAATGAGGTTATATACAGGGGGTACCAGTACCGATTCAGTGTGCAGGGGTACCGGTTAGTAATGAGGTTATATACAGGGGGTACCAGTACCGAGTCAGTGTGCAGGGGTACAGGTTAGTAATGAGGTTATATACAGGGGGCACCAGTACCGAGTCAGTGTGCAGGGGTACAGGTTAGTAATGAGGTTATATACAGGGGGTACCAGTACCGAGTCAGTGTGCAGGGGTACAGGTTAGTAATGAGGTTATATACAGGGGGTACCAGTACCGAGTCAGTGTGCAGGGGTACAGGTTAGTAATGAGGTTATATACAGGGGGCACCAGTACCGAGTCTGTGTGCAGGGGTACAGGTTAGTAATGAGGTTATATACAGGGGGTACCAGTACCGAGTCAGTGTGCTGGGATACAGGTTAGTAATGAGGTTATATACAGGGGGTACCAGTACCGAGTCAGTGTGCGGGGGTACAGGTTAGTTGAGGTAGGTGGTGGTGGTGACTGCATAGATAATAAACAGTGAGTAGCAGCAGTGTACAAAAGGGAGGGGGGGGTCAATGTAAACAGTTCGGTGGCCATTTGATTAATTGTTCAGCAGTCTTAGGGCTTGGGGGTGGTAAGCTGTTGAGGAGCCTTTTGGTCCTAGACTTGGTGCTCCGGTACTGCTTGACGTGCGGTAGCAGAGAAAACAGTCTATGACTTGGGTGACTGGAGTCTCTGACTATTTTATGGGCTTTCCTCTGACACCGCCTATAATATAGGTCCTGGAAGGCTGGAAGCTTGGCCCCAGTGATGTTCTGGGCTGTACGCACTACCCTCTGTAGCGCCTTACGGTCAGATGCCGAGCAGTTGCCATACCAGCAGGTGATGCAACCAGTCAGGATGCTCTCGATGGTGCAGCTGTAGAACCTTTTGAGGATCTGAGGACCCATGACAAGTCTTTTCAGTCTCCTGAGGGGGAAAATGTTCTGTGGTGCCCTCTTGACGCCTGTCTTGGTGTGTTTGGACCATGATAGTCAAAACCACGGTCAAGCTGGAACTACGTTCCAAATAGATGACAGTCTTAATGGTTGTCTATCTATACAGAGCTCCACTCCTGGGGTAGTAATGGAAGAGAGAGAAGTTATTCATCTAGTGGGAACAGCAAGAGTTATCTAAGGTGTGCGTGCGTGCATGCGTGTGTGCGTGTGTGCATGGTCAAATAGCCCTTACACAGCCTGGAGGTGTGTTTTGGGTCATTGTCCTGTTGAAAACAAATGATAGTGCCACTAAGTGCAAACCAGATGGGATGGAGTATCGCTGCAGAATGCTGTGGTAGCCATGCTGGTTAAGTGCGCCTTGAATTCTAAATAAATCACTGACAGTGTCACCAGCAAAGCACCATCACACCTCCTCCTCCATTCTTCACGGTGGGAACCACACATGCAGAGATCATCCATTCACCAACTCTGTGTCTCACAAAGACACGGGCAGTTTAAACCAAAAAACTCAAATGTTGACTCATCAGACCAAAGGACAGATTTCCACCAGTCTAATGTCCATTGTTCGTGTTTCTTGGACCAAACAAGTCTCTTCTTCTTTATTGGTGTCCTTTAGTAGTGGTTTGTTTGCAGAAATTCGACCATGAAGGCCTGATTCACACAGTCTCTGAACATTTGATGTTGAGATGTGTATGTTACTTGAACTCCGTGAAGCATTTATTTGGGCTGCAATCTGAGGTGCAGTTAACTCTAATGAATGTATCCTCGGCAGCAGAGGTAACTCTGGGTCTTCCTTTCCTGTAGCGGTCCTCATGAGAGCCAGTTTGATCATAGAGCTTGATGGTTTTTGCCACTACACTTGAAGAAACTTTCTAAGTTCTTGACATTTTCCAGATTGACTGACCTTCATGTCTTGTAATGATGGACTGTCCTTTCTCTTTGCTTATTTGAGCTGGTCTTTCCATAATATGGACTTGGTGTTTTACTAATCTTCTGTATACCACCCCTACTTTGCCACAACACAACTGATTGGCTCAAACGCATTAAGAAGGAAAGGAATTCCACACATAACTTTTAACAAGGTACACCTGTTAATTGAAATGCATTCCAGGTGACTAACTCATAAAGCTGGTTGAGAGAATGCCAAGATTGTGCAAAGCTGTCATCAAGGCAAAGGGTGGCTACTTTGAAGAATCTCAAATATAAAATATATTTTGATTTGTTTAATTAATTTTTGGTTACTACATGATTCCAAATGTGTTATTTCATAGTTGTGATGTCTTCACTATTATTCTAAAATGTAGAAAATAGAAAAAGATAAAGAAAAACCCTGGAATGAGTAGGTGTGTCCTGTCACGTCCTGACCTTAGTTCCTTTTGTATGTTTCTATTTTAGGCTGGTCAGGGCGTGAGTTGGGGTGGGCATTCCATGTTTTTGTTCTATGTTTGGTATTTCTATGTGTTTGGCCTGGTATGGTTCCCAATCAGAGGCAGCTGTCAATCGTTGTCTCTGATTGAGAACCATACTTAGGTAGCCTGTTTTCCCACTCTTGTTTGTGGGTGGTTGTTTTCTGTTTCTGTGTCTGCGAACTGTGAACTGTTTTGTTTTCGTTCGTTCTCTTGTTATTTTGTTTTGTGTGTTCAGTTTTAATAAATATTAACATGGACACGTACCACGCTGCATATTGGTCTGATCCTTCCTACTCCTCCTCAGATGACGAGGGATATCGTTACATGTCCAAACGTTTGACTGGTACTGTACTTATTTTCTAGACAATGAAATCAAGTTGATTTTCGGCTCTGAAAAAAAGTTGAAAATATGTCATTTTTAGACGTCTATGTTTGGGCCAAATCAAGGATGGTCATGACTGGACAAAGTCTGAACCAAACATAGAGGTCTATGATTGGTTCAGATTTGGTCCGGACCGAACCCAAAAACAACGTCCGTGGACATGGAAATCAGAGCCGGTCCAAATTACACCAAAAAAAGAATTCCAGTCCAGACAGGACCTAAACAAACCATCCAAAAGGAGTCAGCATTGGTCCTTGCTTACTGAGGTATAGTCTACAGGAGGGATGTGTAATTCCAGTCCTCTGAGGCCAGAGTGGTGTCATTTGTAAAACAGGCTGTTGTAATTGCTTTTTTTAGTCCTGATTCCTGTGACTAATCAATTTGGCTATTTAAGCTACGAGTACCAGCTATTCAACTTTTTCAAGAGGAGTTCTCTTGAGCAATGTGTTTACACAGCGGGTAATGCAGAAGTATGTTCTATTTGGCTATGATCAGCTTGTAAAAAACGTACAGATACAAATTCCAACCCGCTGATCATGACCATTTAGACCGCGGGAGGAAACCCCTGGACAGTAGGCTGTCCTGTTTTTATTACATGCTGTCTAACACGTCAGCACATGTTTTATTTGGACACCATTTTGGTTAGACTATTTGATGGGAGAAACCTGCCTGGAGTAAAAGTGTCTCATTACATTATCATACATTTTATCTCCAGCCTGTAGGCTATAGTAAAGGTCACATACTCTTTTGTACCATAATGCTATATCTGTTATCATTTATGTCAGGGGTGGAAAAAGTATTCAATTGTCATACATGAATAAAAGTAAAGATACCTTAATAGAAAATGACTCAAGTGAAAGTGATAATCAACCAGTACAATACTAGAGTAAAAGTCTAAAAGTATTTCGTTTTAAATATACTTCAGTATCAAAAGTATAAATAATTTATAATTCCTTATATTAAGCGAACCAGACGGCACCATTTTCTAGTTTTTTAAATTTACAGGCAGCCAGGGCACACTCCAACACTTAGACATCATTTTCAAACTAAGCATTTAATTTGTAGTGAGTCTGATGTACGTAGTGTAGTAAAAAGTATATTATTTTCTTTAGGAATGTAGTGAAATAAAATTATTCAAAATCATAAATAGTAATGTACAGATACAAAAAAAAACGACTTTAGTAGTACTTTAAAGTATTTTTAATCAAGTACTTTACACCACTGATTGATTTGAGATCATTTCTTTGACGGGACGTTGTTGGAGCTCCGCAGCTATGTGTCTCTCCCACAGCACCCTGGAGAGGCTGGGAACGGACAAGAGTCCCTGTCTTTGACAAAGTGGACACTGCTTATCACAGGGCGGCATCAGTGCTCACCTAAAAAGCCCATATGCCACTGGTTGAGAGAAATTGTCATTGTTTTCGGGCAGAATTATGTGAGGTTTTATGGGTTGTTGGTGACTTGGTCAGTCAATCTGCCGCAATAGGCTAAGCCTAATCCTGCTTAGTGAGCGGGCTGGCCGTGTCTCTATCTTTGTGTGTCTCTGTGTGTTTCCTTGCGTGCGTGTATCTCTGCGTG